>NC_056732.1:1549828447-1550110947 GCF_019279795.1 Protopterus annectens | reverse complement strand
AAATGTTGAAAAATTAACTTCAAAATAAATGCATAAGGAGTTTTTATTGCCTACTGCATTTGTCAATTTAAAAAATAATATAGTTATGTAATTACTTGACTACGTGATGTTAGCACATAACATTGAGAACTAGGCTATGTGTACACGAGTGATGACGCTGCAGTAAACTAAACATACAACCCTTATGAATAAGACAAGTCAGAATACATCTAAAATGGTTTCTTGACAGTTCTTTCCATCTGCTTGAGTTGCAGTCTATCTTTGAATTAATCTGGAATGCAGCTTTTATTCCTGAATGAGAAATTGTATCTTAAACTAAATATTCAATTTGATTGAGAAAAGATGTACCAAAAATGTAGCAAGAAGGCTTGAATGATAAAGCTGAACTGTAACAGATTATAGAAGTAAATAATTTTCAATACCATTGGTTTTGCAATCAAAATCAATGAAATGCTATTGATGTAATTACAGATGTTCATCATTAGATGCATGTTACAGAAGCCTTTAGCTATTTGGTATGTATCCTGCCACTGATATCCGACTTCAGCCAGTCTCCAAAGGTTTGGATGCTTTCCACATCCACTATACATCTGTTCAAGCAGATACTGGTGTAAGAAAAATGTATGGCCTCTAAAATTCAGACCTTTCTGGATGTTAATACACTTAATCAAACATCTTGTCAACTCAGCAACATCAGCATTAGCAAGTGGCTTTTGTCTAGGGTTTTTGGGCAGATCAGTACCTAGTTGGGGACCGTCCTTGTTTCTGTAGATAGGTATTTCAGATTTTGCATATGCCTCTTAGGAAAAACAAATGTGCATGCTGTAGGCAAATGCCTTACAAAGATGTCCACATGGCTTGTGTTTTCTGTTTAAGGGAAAATCAAAATGTCAGGTCTTGTGATAAGTTCTTATCCATTAATTCAAAAATGATTAGAAGAGGGCTGAATTCTCCTGAAACTTTTTTCTTCTGAACCAACATCTTAACACTGGTTTCTGATTGTTCTTCAACAGATCTCCCCTCAAGTAAAGAAAGAGTGAAAAATTATTAAAAAAAGTTTCTGACATGATTTGCCCATCCTCCTCTTTTCAAATGGTTCTGCTGAGGTAGTTTTTCACCCTCATACTATCGGTCTGATTTACCTGGTCCCTCATGCAAGGCTCCATGGGAAGCCACTAAGGTCTAGAAACAATACACATCCAAATAGTCTGAACATCAGGCATAGTTATCCAAGAAAGGAGAACCTCATTTTATTTTTACTGAGAGAGAGAGTGAGGAATCCACTATTTCTTTGTAAGAAAGGAAATCATTGAGTTGTTGAGGGTGGTCTGGACTTCCTAGAGAGCTCCTAAGAGAAGGTCTTGGAAAACAAAACATTTGCTCTTCCAGTCTTTCTAGACCTTCCAATTAGAATGGTTCCCAGAAAGACTGATACAGCTTTATCCAGGAGCTTCAAATGCAACACATTCTTTCAATTCTTCAACTACAGTGTCTACTTAAACAAAAAGGAAGAGATATCTTTTCTTTGGGAGGGTAATCTCCAAAATCTGAAGAAAAAGAGCTTGACTGTACTTTGCAACTTTCTTAACCAGTTTCCTGGGAGTCTGAATCTGAGGATACCCTATCATTAGACTCTTCTAATGAGGAACTATCTTTTTCTTTCTCTAATACTATTTATAACATGAAAGGGTTCTTTAAGAAAGAGGTATGAGAAGTTTCTGAGTCTCAGAAAAGATACTGTGACTTACTCAGTATGGATTGCCCAAAGCCTTTAGCTATCCCTCTAGTTGCGGAGGCGTAGGAGCATGCCTTTAATCCTACTCATTCTTCTCTTGATTCACAACCTCTTGCAGCAGGAAAACCAGACAGACTTTATAAGGTTCTAGGTTCATAGGTTCATAGGTAAGTACTAAGCTATCTGTCCGAGGGCATCTATAAGCCTAGCCAGAATGTGCTGGTTTTCACCGCCCCCTTAGATTAGTTCCCTGTGCCTCGGTCCAGCAGAGCCATTAGTTCCCTGTGCCTCTGTCCAGCAGAGCCACTTCAGTGATTCCTGGGGTAAATTTTCTGTTTCCCATACACTCGTCAAGGTTTCTCTTGAAGAGTGTTAGTGAGGGGCTCTGCCTAATGTAGATTGGAATCCTGTTCCAAAGCATGGGGAGACTCTGGGACAGGAATCTATCCCTTCAGCATGTCCTATTTATCGTTGAGGTGAGGTTTAGATCCCTAGAACGTGTGGCTCTTAGGGATTTGTTTTTTTTTAGTTGGAGCATGTCCATCAATTCTGGATTGGACATGGCCTTGTATATCAGGCAGAGATCACCTCTGAGTAAGCGGTATGCAACCGAGTACAGCTGGAGGTTCTTCAGTCGGGCTGAATAAGGCATATGTTTGAGGCCAGTGATCCTTTTGGTGAGGTACTTCTGTAGTCTTTCCAGCTGTTGCAGGTGTCTTGTAAGGTACATCCCAAATGGGGCATTGTACTCTATGATGGAGCTGATGAGTGATGAGTAGAGGGGCACAATAACCTCTTTTGTTCTAGATGCAAACCCTTTTGTGATTAGGTGGGCCACATAGAAGGATTTTCTAACCACCTTGGCAATATGATTATCAAAGGAGAGATTACTATCTACATGGGTTCCCCGATCCCTTATTACATTTTCTGTATTTAGGGGACTACCACGTATGTGGTAGTTCTCAGGTACTTTGTTTTTTCCAAAGGGGATGACTATGCACTTTTGGTATTTAGCTTGAGGCCATGATTTTGACACCAGATATCCGTCTCAGTGAGACACTTCTGGAGGATGTCTGTATCAGTTGGAGAGTCAATTATGGCCCTCATTTTGCAGTTGTCTGCAAACTTGGTCAGCCATAGTCCTCCTGTGCTTGCCTGTACCTCTGAGAAGTATATACTGAACAGGAGGGGTCCCTGTACTGAGCCCTGTGGGACGTCACTTGTAACTGGTTTAGAGTCGGACCTAGAGCCTGAACTCTCACCATGTGGGTTCTATCCATGAGCCAATTGGCAACCCATCCCATGACGTAGGGGTTTATGTTCAGGCTGGTGAGCTTGTCTATAATACCAGAATGGGGAATGGTGTCGAAAGCCTTTGTGAGGTCTAGGTAGGCTGTGTGGACCTCCTTTCCCTCATCTAAAGCCTTGGTAACTGACTCAAAGAAGTCCACCAGGTTTAGGAGGCATGATCTGCCCTTAACAAAGCCAAACTGGGTAGGGTCCAATGTTTGAAGGTTTCCAATGTCTCTTTTAATGAATTCCAAGATGATGTACTCCATAGCCTTGCAGACCAGGCTAGCCAAGCTTATAGGGCGATAGTTCCCGGGGTCCGTTGTGGCTCCACCTTTGAGGAGTGGGATAACTGTTGCTGTGTGCCACTCTATGGGTATGTAGCCTGTAGAGAGGCTGAGTTTGAACAGTGTGTTTAGGTCAGGGGTTAGTTCATTTTCGAGCTCATGTAAGACACAGCCTGGTCCCATTAAAGCTGTATTTTTGGCTTTGGATAGGGCTGTTTTAAGCTGTGTGTCAGTGATTGCCGGGGCACTAAATTCTTCTCATATGGTTATGGGCCCTTTAGGGGGTGAGAGGGGGGTAAAGTTTGCACTAAACCTGTCTGCCAGAATGTTGGCAATATCAGTCGGTTCAGTGTATTTTGTGCCATTCTGCACTAACTCAGAGCAGATCTGAGAGTTTTCACTTAGGTTCTTGACATAGCTAAAGAACACTTTGTGGTTATTTTTGGAGTCCTTGGCACTTTTTCTTTCAAAATTAGCCTTGGATGATTTTATGAAGGATCATAGTTTCTTGCTGATACTGATCTGGGATGTCTTTCCTTCTTGTGATTTTACTTTTTTCTGCACTAGTTTCCTCCTTCTGTTGTATAGCTTGTTTATGGCAGGGGTCCACCAGACTGGTTTCCTTTTCTTGGGGGAGTGAGTCTTGGTTTTCCTTGGGATAGCACGATCCATGCATTCTTGCAGGTGCTCATAGAGTGCCTTTGTAAGGGATTCAGCAGCTTGGACAGCATTGTCCTTTAGCATGGGGGCTGTGAACCTTTCCACCTCAGTCTTAAGTAACGTGAAGTTTGCTTTTGAAAAGTTTTTTATGGTGGTTTCCTTGATTGGGGTTGGGGGCAGAATGTAGATATCCAGACTGATTAGTCTATTGTCTGATCTAACCAGTGAGGGTTTGACATCCGGTGTAGAACACCAGTCACCTATGTTGGTGACGACCAGGTCCAATATGTTGTCACCTCTGGTGGGGGTGTTGACCAGTTGATCCAGGGCATTCGAGTTTATAAATTCTAGGAAGCATTGGGCAAGGGAGTTAGTACTTGAGTAGTTCTCCAAGTTAATGTTTGGGTAATTGAAATCACCCAATATTAGGGTGTTTGGTAGGACCTTCATATTTTCCAGTGTCTCCAGAAATGCAGAATGGGGGTCCTGGGTCATGGTGGGTGATCTGTAGCAAGCTACAATTTGAATTGCAGTTTTGCCTGTTGTTAGTTGCACATGGATGTTTTCTGAGGCATTGTGATGTGCCACTAACCTGGAGGTGTGGGTATCCTTGATGAATATGGATACACCCCCACCTTTTGTGTTTCAGTCCGGGTTCTGTGGCCGAAAAGTATGGTATGAGTTATAGCCTGGTAGTGCTAGGGTGCTCTCTGGTGTCTTAAACCAGGTTAGAGTCTCATAAGTTTCTTTTCAGAAACCCAGTTGTTGACTTAGCTGTAATTTCTTAGGACAGGGACAATAGTTCACAAATCATTTTCTTCATCTAATATTGTCACCAATGAAAAAGACTGCAGGGCCTTTGACAGGTATGAGAAGAAGGTTTATGCCTCTTCCACATTATTCTTTAGAACAAGTAACTGACAGAAACACATTGCAAAATATTTGCTTTCTGTTTTTGCTGACATCCAGTGATCTATTGCTAGCATTCCTGCTTTAGACAGTAAAAAAAGTTTTAAGTATGGTCATTTCTAACTCCCAGGTTACCAAACATTCAATGAAATGTAAATATGATGCTATGATGCAGTGAATACTGTACTTAGGGCTACTGCTACAGGAACAATGATGCACAGAAATATTGGGGTGAGACTGCAAAATTTTCCAAAAGATGTTAAAGCCCAAATCTTAAATTCTGCTGTACAGAAAGACTTACTTTTTGGACATCCCTCAGCTGAGATACTTATGAAGTTAGAGGTATCTCTTCCACTTCAGTCAGGGACTCCTCTACCTCCAAAGATCAGAACTCACTTTTCCGCAATCCTATCAGATGTGTTGTCCCAATGAGTACAACAGTCTGTTCCTCCTTCCCAACAGAAAAAAGTATTTTATTCAAATAATTTTTCAGCACAAAAAGAAGGAATGTACCTGAAGACCAATTTTAGTTCTAAATACCTTTCTCCTATTCATATTCAAAATATAAGCTTTGCAAATATTTTTTTTCCTCTTCCCCAATGCTTACTTAGACATTCTAGACCTCAAGGACACCTAATCATCAAATCCCTAGTCAGAGAGACCACAGATGTTATCTAAGAATCTTTACTTTGGGGTTGCACTTGCAATTTACCTCTGCCCTTCGGTCTCTCTAGAATATCATGGGGATTCACAAAATGTTTGGCTTCCTTCATTGCATTCTGCAGACTTTAGGGAATTCACATCTACCCCTACCTGGAAAATTTCCTCACTTTGGCTACTATTTTAAGATACTCTGGCATCCATTCACTTCTCTGTGAATGTATTCCATAGTCTAGATTTCAGATTAAATCTAAAAAAGGCTTTCCTTGTCTCTTCTCACAGATTAGTGTTTCTAGGATTCCTTCTAGACACCTCCCTGATGATCACTTACTTCTCTAATGAGAAAGTTTCCTTCAACCATCAGTAATTCCTAAATCTAGCTCACTAGAGTAGAGCAGAATTCCTCAGAAATGCTTAGTTACATAGTTTCATTAATCTTCATGATTCCTTTAACTGGAATCCACATGAGGAAAATCTGCTGGCTTCTCAAAGCTGTTTCAATTCAACACCAACATCCTTCCCTATTCCAGTCCTAGAATTTATGAAAAAGTTCAACAGAATCCAGGTCTTCCCCTTTCTTCCTCAATTCAATAGTTATATAGAAAGACTCACATTTTATATCATGTTTTCACAATATGTTGCTATGTTTATAATGATTTCATATTTACATAAGACAAAGAAACAGTTGTTGTCATTTTATATCATGCAATATATGATACTAGCACTTTATGAGAAGGAAACTTTTAGTAATTCCTAACTGATAATATATACTGATTGGTCAGGCTGTCAATGAGTGTAGATTTAAATGTCAACGTTTGTTTCTTTTTATCAACAGTCTGAAGAAGCATTTGTTATAAATGTGAAAGTGCTAACTGTTTTTCATGTGATCAGATCACCTGTTTTTATATCTGGAGTATATTAAATGGTTTACTTTTATTTGCCGTGGTGTGTCTCAGCAGGAATTATTTTGTTGACAAAACAATTTATCCTTACAGGCAACTTACACTCCATCAGAGCAAAACACTGTAGCAGAATCACTGAGTAAACCTTGGACCTACCCTCAAGTGTGGATGTTACAGCCATAGTTCTTCCAGGACATTGCCTTCCTGTAGATCTGTTTGCCTTTCACAACAGGGAGTTTTCACTTCTCATGCACCCGTTCAAGGGTAGTTACCAAAAACTTCCTCACAGAGTGGACCTCTCACACGTAACAAGGGCTCATCCATCCCAACATTCTCAACCTTCACTTGACAGTATGAATGAAAGGTTTTTGATCCAGTTTAGGTACCTCTTTTCAGTGGACATGCAGCAGGTATTAAAGAAGGCTTGGAAACCTGATAGTAGGAAATTGTTTTGGCCAAATGGAAGAGATTTTCCGATTTTTCTGATTTTTCTGATGGAAGAGTCCATCAGAATTAAGGCCAAATCAGCCCCTGGCTTTCCAAAGAAACCAGACAAAAAATCTTACTTAGGAATAAATCCTGGGCTAAGTGGAGAGCTAACAAAAATATTTCTGATCAACAAATTTTTAAGCAACTAAGAAATAGTACAAAAAAGGGAATACTCTTGGATAAAAAGAACTACTACTACAAACTACAGCAAAATCACCAAAATAACCCCCAGAGGTTCTGGTCTAGTATCAATAAACTCCTTTCCCCAGGGCACTCTCCTACTCCTACCCCACTTCAGGCAGACCCTGATACCCCCCTTCAAACTGCCAATGCCTTCAACTCCTTCTTCACAGATACCATACAAGGACTAGCTAGTCAACTTACTCCAGACAACTCAAGCCTACCCACCACCTCACCTAGCACTCTACCAGCATTTTATATGCAACCAATCTCTACCACCCTCATCTACAAACTCATTCAAAAACTTAAGCCATGTACTCCTTCTGCCGACCAGCTACCTTCTGAATACCTCCAAAAAGCAGCCAAAGTAATTTCCTATCCCATATCCATCCTCATAAATAGAACCATTAAAGAGGGAAAAGTTCCAGACATCTGGAAAATCTCCCACATTATCCCCCTTCACAAAGGTGGTAACTCAAATGATTATTCTAACTACCGACCGATGGCTCTTTTATCACCCTTAGCAAAAATCATGGAAAAAAATGTGTTCACCAGCAACTTTTAAACCATTTAACTCAAAATAACACAATAGCTAAGTGCCAGCATGGTTTTAGGCCAGCACATAGCACCACTACTGCCTTGTTATCCTTTACAGATGCCATAAATAGAAATCGAAACAACAATAACCCCTCATCTGCACTCTTTATTGACCTCTCAAAATCTTTTGACATGGTAAACCATACCCTTCTCATCAACATTCTTGAATCCTATTCCGTTGACTCTCTGGCTATTAAATGGTTCATGTCCTACCTAACCAATAGACAACAAGCAGTTCTCGGGGAAAATAATATATCATCCCTTCTACCAGTCTCCCTTGGAGTCCCTCAAGGGTCCATTCTACGCCCACTTCTTTTTTCCCTTTTTATCAACGACCTCCATGTAGCAATCCCACAAGCCACCTGCATTCAATATGCAGATGATTCAACATTAATATGCTCAGCTAGTTCCACATCTGAGCTACAGTCTCTGACTCAAAATGTTTTCAATACTGTTAACACATGGTTTATAAAACGTTGCCTCCTTCTTAATGCTAAAAAAACCAAGCTCCTTCTCTTTACACCCACTAGCAAGTCCCCCCCTCCACATAAATAATACCATAAAAACTGTCAACAGAAAAATAGGCTCCTTATATCAAATCAAAAGTTTCCTAACTCCAATAGCCAGAACCAAAATTGCACACTCCCATTTAATTTCAACACTGCTATATGCCTGTCCCATATACACTAACCTCAAAAAAAATAATCTTGTCAAACTAGCACATGCCTACAACAGCATCGCCAGATTTGCCACTGGCAATCCCTTTAGAACTCACCACTGTTTAAATCTAATGCAGCTAGGCTGGATTGAACTTGAAAACCATCTGAATATCTCCCAATTAACCATTGCCCATAAGATATTTTATCAACCTAATAGCACTCCTGTACTATCCAATCTCATAATCCCCTATAAAAATCTAAACTCCCTACGCTCTTCTAGTAAACTTCTAGCTAACATAACCAAGACTAACAACACAGCTGGTGATTCCCTGTTTTCTAATGTAGTGGGAAAAAACTGGAACCTACTCCCCAATGATCTTACATCACTTACTTCCTTGCCTCTCTTTAAACAAAACCTCAAAAAACACCTTAAACCACACTGGTTATGCCCCTGCAGTAACCCTGGCTAACCTTCTGCTTTTTCTACCGTATAACCCTGCTTTTACTAACTTATAACCCTGACTAACCATCTGGTTTTGCTAATTTTTATTTGCACCTCTTTCTATATATTGCAAACACCTTGCATACTTTTTGAAGCAGAAATGAACTGGTGAACACAATGGAACAGACTGCTGGACTTTGTACTATTGTTAATCACAAAACACTCTTATTTTCATTATTTGTTCAGACCCTTTTCTCACTTTTTTTGTGTAATTAATTTAGCACATAATATTTGTAACTTTTATATTAATGTACATGTCATCTTTTATCTCCATTTTTTTATTCACTTTTTCTAGTATCTTTACTTAACTACTTTCATTTGCTATGTATCAACCATGATTTGCATCACGTGTATTTTTATTTCAAATTTTATAATTAATTTGTCTACTACTGGAGCTTTTCTCCCCGGGCCTCTACTGAAAATGGAAATATATCCAGTTAGACTAGCCCGGTCAACAAATGTAAAATAAAATAAATAAATAAATAAATAAATACATTTTTTAGTTGGTGCCATAATAGATACCAGAATCCATCATATATGGGAGCCGTGGTTGATCTCATGTACCTGTGTGACTTGCATCTTCCATCTGACAATTCTATAAAAAAAGTGCAACGTTCACTCATTTCTGCTTATCTGCCATTAGACCCCCCCCCCCTTCTCCTCATTCCAAATCAAATAGTTCTAGAGAAGGGCTTTACATATTGGAACACCACGGAAAAGAGATGGATCTGACTGGGATCTTGATTTTGGGTTGGAGAAGCTAACTCTATTTAAACCTGCAACCACCTGTTCCATGGAATTTTTACTTGGAAGGCTGCTTTACTAATTGCTCTGACTTTGGCTATATGAGTATTTGGGTTGTAGTCCCTCATGTCTATTCACTCCTTTTTCATTTTCTGTAAAGATAAGATGAGTCTTAGAATCAGCCTTACCCTTACATGTCCATTGGCAATTCAGTTATTACCTGGACAAGACTGCAGATTTCAGAATGTTGTTACATTTTTTTATTTTCCTTGATTTATTTATTTATAGTTGTTTACTGGGGTAGTGCACTGATCAATAGTGACCAACTTCAAGTTCAGCATGAGTCAAATACAAAACATTTCACAAAAAATACATACGTAAGTAATAATAGAACAGTTCAGACTAATTATGTTGAAAAAAAATGTGTATATACATTTTAGTGAACAAGCACTGATGATGATGAAGATGACTGATGGCAAGAAAATGTCTCAGACTGTTCAGTTCTGCTACTCTTTGCCCCCCTGCAACCCCCACACCCCCCTACTTAAATATACCAACTCCAAGATCGCACTACAGCGAGGACAAGGGAAATCTCCCAGTCTGTGCTGTATGCTATTGCCCATTCAGAATGTCGGTATTTCAAAACTTCAAACATATGGTCTGTGATCATAAAGGTTTCGAAGTTTTGAATTTCGGCATTCTGAAGGGGACCCATATATATATATATATATATATATATATATATATATATATTTTGCTTTTTGTTTTGTCTGTATGCAGGGCCGGTGTTATTTTTTTGGGGCCCTCAAAATGTCAAGTTGGGCCTAGGCACTTCTTCCAGCATATCATCCATCCTAACAACCCCATCCAGCAACCTTTTATTTCATGGCAAAAACTTGCAGGAGCAGTATCCAGAGACACCAAGGGCAGTTAGAGTTACTGGCACTTAGTTGCAACAGTGATACATTGCAACAACACACACCCCAGTCCTCTCCTCTGAGTCCTTCTCCCCCATACCATCCATGTTACCTTGCATCCTTCAACACACCTTTCCTGAACAAGACAGAGGTCTGGGATGCATTTTAGAGCATTTTTTAACATTTTACTCCAATGGTTGCCTAAATAATTTCAGTCTTATTTTTTTTTTTTCAAGCATAATTGTGCCCAAAGCTAATTTTTTCAGCTGACAAAAAATTGTAGCTTAGGTAAACTAACAAAGCCAGTAGTTGTGAGAATATTTAAGTCTTATCTCTAACTCTCTAATAAAGACAAGTCACTGCCTATGCATCCCTCTGGTGTTAGACTGGGATTGATTGTGAGAATGATTTCAGTAATATTCAAGTTTGTTGCTCCTGGACAGTACACCTCTCTTACACAAGCTATGACTTCATGTGCACTAAGGTTTGACTGTGATGAAAATTAAAGATGTAATATCGGCTGGTTTTAGAATGGGTGTGGTTGTAAAACAGAGCTATTATTAGCTTTATAAAAGGGTCATATCTTTTTCTCCAACAAGCAACAGCTTTGGTGGGGGCCCCCCAGAGTCAAGGATGATAAAGGAGTCCCCATATCCATTTAGACAGTCTGGGAGAGTGGGGGCAACCAGGCTCCAAGAATATGTCTGTCTGAATGTTGTGGTATATATGTCTGTCTTACTTTTGAAATATAATTACTTTTTACTGATACACAGAAGAATAATGACTGTGTCCTGGCATTATTAGGTGCATGCAGATAAAAATCATTGAACACACACACACACACACACACACACACACACACACACACACAAAACATGCATGCATAAGCCACAGCAGTACTAGTTATGTACTATTAATCCAGACATCTGAGTTTTATACTTATTGTCCAAAAATAGATGTTGATGCAATATGTTATTCTAGTAACTTTATAAGGAATTAGAATTAGAAATATTTAATTTATGATATGATTCATTTATTCTTTTCTATTATTTTTATTGGATTCTTGAGCAAAAGAATTGAGTTATAGAATCAGGTGTCAGGGTGTCTGGTATTAGTTATGTAAACTACCCTGAAAAGAGGATATCTCCGATGATCGGCAGCTCTTCTTAAATCCAAAATTTGCAGCACTGACCTGCTGATATCACTGTCCCTCTAGTGCTTATATTGTTCATGTTCACTAGCTATGTAGTTAGTTTTAGTGGCAAAATGTCCCGAAAGCAGTTTTAAAGCACCCAGGAGCACTATGTCAGTAGTAAAGCATTCTGATGCCTTGTTACTTGATTACTTACAAAACAATAACTTGCTGTGGTTGGGGCCCCCAGGGGAAGGCCCCAGCCAGACCAGGGTTAAGCGTGGTGCTAAACCGGCCAAATGTCTGTATGAATAGTATAAGCTTATTGTACTACCATTGTTATATGCATTTAGATATAATGTCAAGGAACTTATGTTTGAACTCCTATTGTAATTGTCATGTGTACAAATGTATAATTATGTAATCTTTCTTGGAGCTTTTCTCCCCAGGTCTCTGCTGAAAACGGGCCTCTGGCCCAGTCGGACACTACCTGATTATCAAATGTAAATAAATAACATTACTCTCATTATGAAAAAAGCTCCCATTAGAATGTCAGGGCTCACTCTACCAGAGTTATGGCTACTTCTGTGGCCTTTTGGAACAGGGTGGACTGTAGAGCTATTCTAAAGGCATCAATTAACCATCAGTACAGACTTTCACTAGGCGGTATACAAATGATTCTTCTTCTAGTGTGAGAGCAGGTTTTACTAGAGCTATTCTCCTGCTTTTCTGGAATCTCCAACCCTGCTTCCTTAATCTTTTATCAGTTGTCCCATGTAGCTAAAGGCTACTGCAACAGTGATCGAATGATGAACATAGTACAGTTATATTGGGATTTGGGAGGGTGGCCTAATGGTTAAGGTGTTTGTCTTACAAACACAAGGTGCAGGGTTCAAGTCTCACAAGGGATAATTGGCTAGGCTTAAAATGGCTTGCAAGGGCAGTTAGCTTAGTACTAATCTATGAACCTATGAACCTATATAAGATAATTTACCAAATCAATAGATGTTCAGATAGAGTACTGTTGCAGCTCCTTACTTCTTCCTCTTTTTATTTTTCTGCCTTTCCAAGGTTGGTGTGGGGTCCTTATTACACGTGTTCCTTTTTCTTGACATGAGACTGTGATAGCCTTTTAATGGCAAAAAAGTTCAGAACATTGTTGGCCGTATATGTTTTTCTTATGCCAGCATAGTCGGATGCTTGAATGGATGTATAGAGAGAGAAGAAGGTGCCCAAATCTTTTGTAGATTGGTTGGACGTCGAATATCCCTGGGAGGATATTACCCCCATATAGCTAAATGTTACTCAAGCAAGTATCTGTTTGAACATCATCTGTCATGATAAGTTAACTTGCACAAGTTTACTACTTCTACTCTACATAGTCTGAGCATGCCTGTTAACTATTTTCATTATCACTAGATCACAGTGAGTGATAATGTCTGGGTAATAGTCAATATAAAGTACATTTGATCCAGAAACTTTACAACTGCTACTCAAACATTTGCATGTTATATGCAAAGAAGACTTAAATATGGCTTCTCTGCATATTGTCAAAGCTAACATTGGGCGGCACGATGCCAGGGCATTTCTATGGGCTAGGCTTGTAAAGGCTCCAGGGCTATTAGCCTAGTACACACCTATGAACCTTTGTGCCCAAATCACAAAATATCGAAGATCAAATTAATAATGACTGTTTGCCATTGGGAACCACTGTGAGTGTCGTTTCTTTGTGTGCATTGGCAGTGATTCCTTTGTTCTAAGGCATGGGTGGCAGGATTTACACTGCAGAACAAAGAAATGAGGACATCAGAGCAGTAGTCCAAGTAGCTCGAATGCCATTTGTGAACTTTTAATGTCGAAAGGCAGTTTTCAAAGTCATATAACGGTGATTCGAAATATGTGAAACCCGCAACAGTGAATGTTAGTGTGCATTCACTGTTATAAGATTGAAATATTGATTGGAGATTGCACTACGGTGGGGATCGGGAACTTTGCCCTTTTCCTCACTGTAGTGCAATCTCAGAGTTGTAATATATAAGTATATGTAATATATAAGTAGCAGGGAGTGTGTGTGTGTGTGTGTGTGTGTGTGTGTGTGTGTGTGAGGGAATGTATGCTGGGTAATGTCTACTTTGTGGAATATGGATGGGTCGACATTACTGGTTTCGGTGTTGTGCCTTGTCGATGCTGTTATTTTCTGTATTTTCGTTCGACAACATGATGACTCAATGGAAGTGGTTTCAAGATTATTATAGTAAACCCCCTGTGCCAATAGTTATGCGAATTTAGTATTAACAGAATGGGAGTATAATTATGTGCTAAGGATTGTTTTACCTTCATAACATCATATGTTAAAGAACATTTGTGGATGATCTTTTCTTTCTATGGAGAGGCACTGTCAATGAGTTATCGAGTTTTGTAACATATTTGGAAACAACTACAGCCATCTTGAAATTCACTTTATACTAGTGCAGCAATGGAATTCATTTTTTGGACATATTTTTATCAATTGATGATGGTGGAATTTGAACAGCCATACCTCGTAAGCAATGCAGCAGGAATAATTTATTGGATTGATGCAGCATGCACCCCAAACATACATGTAAGAATGTGCTGAAGTGACAAATGCTGAGGAATTCATGTTTGCATACTGATAAAGAGGAATTTATTATGGCCAATGAGACTCTAACTCAGGAATTTATGTCAAGAGGATATAAGGAGAGAGACATCAGTGAGATTGTGTGAGAGGTTATGGACTTACGTGAAACAAAAAGGAAACCGTTCTACTCTGATAGTTCTATGATGTATGTGACAGAGTGAACATATATTATGAATACAAAAACAAGGGTAGTGCTGACGCATTGTAGTGACATTGGCTATGTCTTTCAAAGTATTATAGACAATTGGAAGATTTTGCTTAGTGATGAGGCCAGGAGACAAGGTGTGTGTGTGTGTGTGTGGGGGCACCTTCTTTTTCTTTTAAGAGTAGCAAGAATTTGAAACAGTTATTATGCCATCATCAATCTAAGAATGAAACTGGAATCAAAAGAAATAAAACAGGGACTTATCCCTGTAGAACTTGTAGTTGTTGCAAGTACATCACCAGACAACAATGCTTTATGCATCCGAGAACACATAGAATTTACACTATGAAGGTGTATGCAGATTATAAAAGCAGAAATGTGATATACATAGCTCTCTGTCAACTTTGTGAAGCATTCTACATTGGCAAAACCAACCAAAACAGTTCAAATAGTGGGAAGATAAGTTCCCTTCTGGGACAAAACTTCTACTTTACTTTTTATGACAGAAATAGTACTTTTTCTGCAAAACATTAATTTTAAAGCTAAGAAGCATTGTTTTTAATGACTGTTATGTGACTTTGTATTACTTTTAAATGGCAATGTTACTTTTTTTACTTTTGTGGTAAAAGGTTTTTAAAACTAAATTAAAATCAATTTTTCTGAGGTAGAAGTTTTATTGTTTTACTTTTGGACATTGGGCGAGTGTTTACATGTCTTTTTACTGTGTTTTTACAGGGAAAAGATAAGTTTTTATGACTTCCCTATTTTCTGACTACTGCTGCTAGATTTCACTGGGATTCAGGCATTTTTTGTTCACTTAATCATGGAATAATCTACTAATTTCTCAATTCTTCATTCTTCCAGCCACAAAGAAGAGAAAATTACTCAACAGCCTTTGCCACCACATTAAGCTGCTAAAATACCTCAGTCACAGATGGATGACTTTTCTGTGACCATTTCTGGTTCCACAGACCATTCATCTTTTTCCTTGGCTCCCTCTGCTGTAGTCCTTTCAGTCACCATGGCCCAATGGGAAAGCCACTCTTGCCGGTCTTGGGAGAACAGGCAGAGAATATCACTCAGCCTAGCCAGAATGTTATGCCTATCCCTAGGGATGTTTTTACTGGAAAAAGTGGATCTACTTCTTTAGAAATTCCTATCAAAAAGAAGCAAAAACTTAGATATATATCTTCTTGTGTATTAGTCACTTTAGACAGGAGTGATTTACTGGGCTTATACCAAAGTTTACTTCAGGATTTTTACTTTCCAGTTCTGCTGTTCCTGGTAAAACTAAAAGAGAGTCTTCATTTTCTGAAGAAGTTCAATTTGTTTGAACCACAACATGATTAGGAAAGGACAAATTTCATTCTGTCCCCTAATATAGAGTTGCTTCGACCAGACCCTTTGAAGGATTCTCTTTCTTTAAAACAGTTTCCAGAATCATTTAGTTGTTTCATTGGGAACACAGTGATATTCCACAGTCACTAAAGAAATACTAAAACTTATTACGACTGAAATTTCCTAAATGTACTCCCATTCCTTCTGTTCTTCCTGCATTGGAGGGTGTTTTTATCATAACTTGAAACTTGCCTGACAACCGGCCTGCTGCCTCAAAAAAGTAGATAAATTGTATATAGTCCCTCAGTCTTATAAGATTGTATACACTCATTCCAGATCATGCCTGTAGCCATTGCTTCAGTGAAACTAGTTGTTTCTAAACATTTGATTAATGCCAATCCTCCTTCTGACAAGATGGGAAAACATTTGATACATTTGGAGAAAAAGTATATTTTTCTATAACAGTTGTTCTTAGAATTACCATCTTCCAGACTAAAATTTTAAAGTTTATGCCTGCCTCTTTTGAGAATATGAGGAATATTTTAATATCTGTTTCCTGTTTTGAGAAGAAATCTACATTGTGTAATTTGGTTGCTTGTGCATTTCAAGTGGTTGCTCACTGTACAAAATTTGCTTATGATGCTACTAATGCTACTTCTAGGGCTGTTGCCAATGGGAGTGTTATGAGGAGGTTTGCTTGACTGTATACTCATAACTTTCCTAAAGATGCCAAACATGAACTTTTGAAATCTCATTGGCAACCTCCAGACACTTAATCCCACACAGTTTGGTTTTGTCAAGGGGAGGTCATGCCTGTTAAATGTGGTCAACTTCTTTGAGACAGTCACCAAGGCCACAGATGAGGGGTAGACAGTGCACACTGCCTACCTTGACCTGGCCAAGGCCTTCAATACTATTCCCCACTCAGGTATAATTGATAAACTCTCTCAACTAGGCATCAATCCATATGTTACCAGATGGGTAACAAACTGGCTCACTAATAGAACCCACCTAGTCAAAATAGGGGAAGCCACCTCAAGTAGTAGACCCGTAACAGGCGGTGTACCTCAGGAATTGGTCTTGGGGCCTCTGTTGTTTGAGATATACTTCTCAGAAGTGCAGGCCAAATCTAGTGGGCTATGGCTGACCAAATTTGCAGATGACTGTAAGCTGGGTGCTGTCATCAATTCATCTAGTGATGTGGACTTCCTCCAAGAGGGTCTCACCCAAACAAATGACTGGTGCCAGAAACATGGCCTCAAACTGAATGCCAAAAAAAATGCATCATCATCATCATCATCATCCCTTTTGGGGAGAATGACTTCCCCACAAATTATCACATTGATAAGGCACTAAGCACGCAATCAGTTGTGAGAGACTTGGTAACCCAGCTTGATAACAAACTGACTTTTGACCACCATATTGCCTCCATTGTACTTCTGTACAATGCTTTATACATGTCCAACCTCATTAGTAAGGGTATCTCATCCAGGGACAAGGTGGTCATCAAATCCCTGTATACTTCCCTTATAAGACCAATAATTGAATACAATCCCCCTTTCAGCATGTACCTGACAAAGCACATGCAGCAGCTGGAGAGACCACAGAGATTCCTCACCCGTAGAGTCCAGAGCCTCAAACATCTATCCTACACAGATAGGCTAAAAGCCCTGTCCCTCTACTCAGTCTCCTACAGACTGCTCAGAGGTGACCTCTATCTAGCAAACAATGCAATCTCAGACCCTGCCCTGAGGGGACTGCTGCATATCTGCAAGTCAAGCTCCACTCGAGTAACCCGCACACACAACCTCAGCCTGGTCTGTGACATCAATAGGACTTGTGGCGGGAGAGAGTTGTGTCCCAGAGACTCCCCCTTTTGTGGAATAGACTCACTCTCCATGTAAAGCAGAGCATCTCATTAAACCTTTTTCAGTGCAACCTGGATAACTGGATGGGGAACAGAAAATACACCCCAGGGATTCCACCTTTGTCCCTGCTGGACAGGTTCATAGGTGCTGACTTGTCAGAACATGTGCTAAATTCTTGGCTAGGCTTGTAAGGACTTCAGGGTCAATAGCCTAGTAACTTCCTATGATCCTATGATCTCCTTTGAACAGAGATTTAGTTTTTGGACCATTTGCTGTAGGGTTCCTTAAAAAGTGTGATGAGAGAAGTTAGTTGATTTAAGGAAACACTCAGATTTTCAGCCTTCCTTTTCTAACTTTTCCAAGGAATGTAATGCTATGCTTACAATCCTCTTTACAAAACAAAATAAATGAAGTCAGTAAGTTGATGGTAAGTAAATGTTTAAAACACTATGCCAGGGAGTTTCAAAAAAGAAAGGAGGACCCCCCCCAGAACAAAGGCCACTCCAATAAGTCTGAATGACTATATGCAAGTCTCCCATCTCCCCCTCCCATCCTGACAAATCCTTAATCCTTCCAGAAAGACTGAACCTCCATTTTTCTCTTTAGCAACAGATAGTTTCAGACAGATTGGTTCTGAAAGTATCCCATCAAGTTTACAGATGTTAGAGGGAGTCTGTCCCTCTTTTTTAAGGAATCCCCTTTTATCAGCCAGACCAAACTCCTCTCTTCCCATCTGTCATTCAGCACCTGTTACCTCAGGTGATGATAGAAACAGTTCTTCTTCCTCATTTAAGAGAAAGATTTTATTCAATAAGTATTGTCATGCCAAAGAAAGAAGATTCTTGGAGACCACTTCTGGATCTTTCATTTCTGAACCTGTTTGTGATAGTGTCCAGGTTCAAGATATTATCCCTTCACAACCTGTTGCACCCCATTCGAGTTTTCTATTGACCTTAGATTTAAAATATGCTTATTGTCATATTCTTAGAAATCTAGATTTCAGATATTTCTTAAGATTTTTAGTGTCTGAATTGCATTATCGGTTCTCTGCATTATCATGTGGTGCTTCCACTGCTCCAAGAGTATTCATAAAGTGCCTAGTTCATGTAAAAGCCTACTGTAGACTGCAAGATATTCACATTTTCACTTATTGAGATGACTTACATATCTTTGCATTGTATTTTTCAACTTGCCAGTGATCTCTTAACTGGGTAAGGGATCCAAGAGACCATACGAAAATCTCATCTGACTTCTCACAGAATTGTTTTCCTGAGGTGTCTCCAAGACACTTCAATTGAAAGGACTTTTCTTCTGCAGGAAAACAAAAGTAGACTTGTATACAGATGTACTACCAAATCTTTCCACTCAGACTATATCACAGCCAAGGAATTTCTCAGGATTCTGTGTTTGATCACCTCTATGATTCTCATGATCCCCCTTTGTAAGAATGCATTTGAGAAAAATGCAGTGGTACCTGAATCTGCAAGGTCTCAACTACAATATCCCAGGCATTTCAAATTCCAGTACTGGAGTTTGTGAAAATGGAGATTTTTTATTGAGATGTCAAATTTGTCTGAATCCAGGTCTCCCAACCTTCCTCCCAGCTCCAGCACAGTTGGTCAAATCAGATGCCTCAGCTTTCCTTGGGGAGCAGTGTATGCAAGGATATAAGTGCATGGTGTCTTGAAGAAAAAAAAATGTTTAAACATAAAAGAGATGTTGGCACATATAAATGCTTTCAATCAGCTCTCTCAATCATTATGGTCCCCAGGACCTCTACAAGTGTTTGTAGACAGCACTACAGTGATGTGGTACATAAACAAGTATGGGGGATGCAGATCTCACCCTTTGTGCAGACTAGCCATGGTAGCCTGTTATATAAGGTTTTTCAGCAGAATCTCATTCTACATGCATCCTATATAATGTCAGAGCAAAATTGTGTGGCAGACAATCTGAACAGGATCGGGACAGACTCTCATAAATGGAAATTGAATAGACAGTCTTCCAAGGAATTGCCCATCTGTGGGAAACATCTGAAATAGATCATTTTGCCTCCACCCACAATAATCAGCTGGCAATATTCTGCTCTAGAATTCCATGCAAAAAGGCCTGGGAAGACAGATTTTTTTTTTATGAACAGGAATGGTCCTGTATGCTTTTCCACCCTTTTCACTAATCTCCAGGGTCATTCAGAAGATTCAGAAGGACCCTTCAAAGGACCCTTCAAAGATCACTGTGGCGACCCCCTTCTGGACCTGGAAATAGTAGTTTCCCCTTCTCTGGGAATTGGCCAGGGGACCACTATTACTGAACCTAATCACACAAGACCAGGAATGTCTGATATATCCTGACTCCAAATAACTGCAAGTGACTGCCAGGATGATAGAATCTTATACCTTTTAGGCATTAGGAAATGAAGCAGATATTAAAAGAAGCAATGAAACCTGCTACTAGAAAGTCATATAGTTGTAAATGGACAAGGTTTTTTTAGTTGGTGCCAAGAAAAGTATTGCCGCCCATTCAGGGTTTGTTTTCCTCTGGTTCTACATTACTTGTACACATTACTATCCTCTGACCTGTCTTACTCCTCAATCAAGGTTCATTTGTCGGCCATCTCAGCATGTCTGCCCATGGATCCTCTTCTTTCAATATTATCTCATGTGAAAATGTTTTTGAAAGGAGGTGTTGCATACCAAGCCTTCTAGGAAACAGGTGGCTCCCCCTTGGCATCTAAATTTTGTGTTGGAAAAACTAACACTTGCTCCATTTTTAACCAGCTCACCAGGATGACTTTATGTTCTTAATATGGAAAACAGTGCTATTAATTGCCCTGATCTCTACAAGAAGAGTATCTGAGTTGCAAGCTCTTATGATTGGTAAGTCTTACCTCATTTTTTACACAGATAGGTTTTCCTTAAGAACTAATCCTTCTTTTATGCCTAAATGGTACTTGACGTTTCTTTGAACCAAGTGATCCAACTCCCTGTCTTATTTCCCAAAACTAAAAATAAGGGAGAAAGTGTACTCCATATATTGGTAGTCCACAGGCAATTCAGGTATTATCTTGACTGAAAAAAATATTTCAGGAACTCTGATTAGTTATTCATTTCCTTTGAAGGTAAGAAAAAAGGGCAACCTTTGTCAAAATAGACTTTTTCTAACTGGATGAGTCATGCTACTATTTTTTGTTATACACACCACAACAAGGCATTTCCAGTCAGAGTGCAGGCTCATTCTACCAGGGCCTTGACTACATTTTTGGCTTATAGGTTCATAGTTCATAGTTTAGTACTAAACTAACTGCCCTTGTGAGCCATTTTAAGCCTAGCCAATTATTCCTTGTGAGACTCAAACTCTGCACCTTGTGTTTGTAAGGCAAACACCTTAGCTATTAAGCCACCCTCACAACCCCTTTTCTGGAAAGAGTTAAATTCCAGAAGTATTCTAGAAGCTGCAAGATGGTCCTAAGAAAACAGTGAGATGGATAGTTTGGCTTAAAGTTGTCAGTGCCTCTGGACATTTCCTAAAGAAGAGAGTCAATACATCGATCTTGGGGGCTTCCTTTTGAATCTTCAGAAGTACCCTGGATATCAGTTGGAAGAGGGGAAATGCATACAGGAATAGTCCTGTCCAAGAAAAGAAAAAATTACTCTGTCTTGCCCTTCCTGCATGGAGTCCTGGAGCATAGTTTTCCCAGCTGATTGTTCAGACAGAAGGCAAAGATGTATTCTTGAAGAACTCCTCATAGATGGATCAAATCTTAGGAAACCCCTGACCTAGTTTCCATTCATGATGGTTTGCTTTTGTTCTGCTCAGCTTGTCTGTCACACAACGTTGCTTTGATGGAATGTAGGATGCCTGTAGAGTGAAATTATGCTGAAAATCTATATCCCAAGAACATGGCTAGTCGGCATAGGGAGTAAGACCAGGTCCCCTCTTGCTTGTTGATGTACCACATGACTTTGGTTTATTACCACATGCCTTTGGTATTGTCTGCAATGTGATCCAGACACACAAAACCTTAAGAAACACCTAAAGTCTGGATAAATAGGGATGTGATGATAAGCACCTTTTAAATCTAGCATTACTAGAAAACTTAGATGAGATAGAACAGGTAACAAGTTGCAAAGTGACAGCATTTTGAACGTGGCCACTATCATAAGTTGGTTTAGGAAAGAAGGATCCAGAACTCCAGGCACTTTCTTTCTTTGGCACCAAAAACATGCTTTCATAAAAACTTTTCCCAAACTGGGAAGGAGGAACTGGCACTGTTACTCTCAGAGAAAATGCTGAAGGACAGGGAGAAATAGAGCAGTTTGGTCTAGTGTGTGAAGGATTACTCCCTGAAAGGGAGGAATTTCCTCTTATTCTGATATTGTTCAGAACCCGTTTGTCTGAAACCACCTATTGCCAAAGACAAAAATGAATAGTTAAACTTACTGGAAGGGAAACGGGGCTGTCAGGTTGGGAGGTGGAATGTGGTCCCTTAAAGAGTCATTCTCACTTGTTTGTCCTTTATTTTAGGGGTTTCTGCCTTTGATTTGGAACCTTTCCCCTTGCCATTGTTTCTTAAATGTCTGTTTACCAACATTTTGCTGAAACTGTTTATTTTTTTCTTACCAAACTTGGACAAAGGGGTGGTGAATCCCTTGGAAAATTTGAACAGGAGGGCTAAAAAAATCTGAGAGATTCCTTGAAAATGTTTACTCCTCTCATCACATTTTTTGATAACCTCTGCAACAGAGGGTCCCCAAACTAACTCTCAATCCGAAGAAGAATTTAAAATCTCATTTTTAATATTTTCTGGGGGGGGTTTCTGAGAATGCAGCCAGGACACCTCCTCAATACAGTACCAGTGGCAATAGCCCTTGAAGAAATATCTGATATAAATTTACTTTAAACAATAAGTTGTGACCTGTGAAATGGAAGAAACTAATCCATTCAAAGCAGATCTTTAATCTCAAGAAGGAATGACAGACAAAGCATTGCTCATACTTCACAATTAGAATATATTTTAGTATATGAGACTGACAATTCAAAATTCTGGAAATCAAAGTTGCAGAAGCATACACCCCCCCCCCCCCATAACTATCAATAATTTTACCATCCTTGTCAGAAAGGGAAGGAATGGAATCAACTAAAGGTTTAGCAGCAGTTGGATTTACTAAAGCTATAGCTAGCTGGGTCATGTTTGGGATGAGGTGTACAAAATATTGAAAGACTGTGGAATCTTATACAATCTATCTGCATTTTATGGGTTGCAGGCTAACTATCAAGGAAATTTCAGGCAGTGACACACACACACACACACACACACACACACACACACACATCCTCCAATACTGACAGAATAAAAGGGATGGGAGAAGGTTCTGGAAACTCCATTTGTAAGAGCTTATATTGTTATTTGAGAGACTGGGAAACCTCAGGGATCTCCCACTGAAAACACTGGCACATTCTGGAAAGAGAATCCCTCATAGGCAGAATCAGATACCATGCTCTCTTCTGAGTCTGAATCAAAAATCTGAGAAGAAAACCCTATCTATATCTGTCCCTTTGTCTTCCTGTCCAGATTCAGAATGTTGAATCTTTTCAAGAAGAAAGGAATCCCTTTTTTCCCCAGAAATCACCATATAAGAGGAATCAGTGACCTGAATTAGACCCTGAGCCAGAGCTAATAAACTACTCCTGTCCAGGGAAATTTGAGCAGAAACAGACATGTTTAGTTTTCTTTTTGACATGAAAATTAGGGCCAACAGGTTTGTTAATGGCAACAACAGCTTCCTCAGAGATAGGCACAACATTCTGACTAAACACGGGAGTGTTCCCTGTCACTTCTCCAAAGACTAACAAGAATGGCTTTCCCTAGCCCAATGAGGGGGACCCCAACAGCTACAGAGGACATGGTGAACCCCTGGTCTATAGTTGCTGTAGGTGCTACACCAGAAGAATCTAGGGGAAAAGATGAATGTTCTGGGAAACAACTTTGGCCGCAGCACAATCACCCACCTGCAACTGAGGTAGATTGATAGCCTGCTGAGGAGGCAAATATTTCTTTCTGTTCCTGGAAGAAGAAATGACTGTGGTGTCTGTAGTTTGTTCCATGGTCAAAATGAAAATCGTGCATCTTTCCCAGAGAAACACAGCAGCACAAGCAGGTAAAAATTAAAATCAAAAGAAAGTCACTTTTTCCCAGTAAAAACAAAGTAAAAAGCATTTATTACACTTTACCAACCCCAAAGAGTAAGGTAACCACAGTTTTTCCAGAAGAAAAAAATATTTTAACATGTTTTTTAACAACTTTTAAAGCTGACATGAAAAAAAGTGAACTCCCATTTAACATTAAAGTTAAGTCTCGGGTCAGCATGTTAAAACACAACCTCATGGAGTAAAAACAACTTTCCTAACTAGGAAAGTAAATTTAAATAATAAATATTAAATGTGAAAATTTTTCTCCAAGGGGAACTTGTCTATTCAGCAATGGAACAGCACAGGCCAACTATCAATCCTCAAAAGCCTGCAGCAAAGCACTCTCTTCAGCAGCAGGGAAAACTCTGGAAGGCTTGGTGCCCAAACCTGTCTTTTTAAACAGTTCAGCACAAGCTGCCTAACGATTTGGTCATGTGGAAGGTGCACTAAAACTGTGGGAGCTGGCTGTCTTTTGTATCTTTGGCAGAATATAATCTGTACACCTTAGGCTACTGCAGCAGTGATCAATATGATGAACATCCACTTTTGCCCCCTCCTTTTCTCCATATTCATTAATAAACGTCTTTGTGACTTTCCCTATCTCCCATTCATCCTCTGTGCTGATGGCATGGTCATTTACCAATAAGATCACTCTCATATCAATATTCATTGCCAACTGCAGTCTGACTTACATGAGTTTCACTAATGTCTCCTAAACCATAAACTACTTCTGAAGCTCACCAAGATTAAAACTATGCCTTTGGGAACTCCACAGAAAGTTCAACAAGCCTCTTGACTCTTTAAGTATCTTTGACTTAAACAATCATTCCATAGAAACAACCTGCAGTTATTAATACCCAATATTATGGCTTGATCAGTTGCTAAACTTCCATTTACCCATACACAGAGTGACAACTAAACAAAACTCCCTCCTCTTCTGGTTCAGAAATATATAATCTTTTCTAAGTCAACCAGCCAGAACAGCCATTAGCAAAAGAGTTCTCCTTTTTCATTTTGAATGTGAGCTTGAATATAGACTTCGGCCTCCAAGCAAAACTCCACCACACTCCAGACAATTTTTAACAGCATCTGTCAATTTATTACAAACTCACCTCTTTGTGACCACCTCTGTATTATACTAAAAAAAAGTCAAAATGGTTATTTATAAAACAAAGATCTAGGCTGCTATTAGGATCCAACTTCTACAAACTACTCCATCTCCAGACATGTACATCCCTGGCAGCTAGACGTCAAGAAAAAAATTCCTCATACAACTTGAAACACTACTCATAAGTCACAACAACCTTCAATACCTCCTAAAACCAAACTCCACAGCACTGTACATGTATTCTCCTTTCAGGCACCTACCCTTTGGCAAGCTCTCCTCATCAGCATTAAAGAAATCAACACTTATTTCAAATTCACACTGCATCTCAGAAAGCACTTCTTTATCCAATCCAAATGTTCCTGTTTCAACACAGGACAAATCACCTAACATACTACCCTTATCCCCATTCCAAGTCTTTTCTCTCCTCTCAGATTCACTGAAAGTTGATCCACTTTACAAACTAATATATTCCACATGTTCACTACTATATATATATATATATATATATATATATATATATATATATATATATATTTATTTATATGGGATTACTTCATTTTGTTGAAAACTTATTTCACTGAAACTCATTTTAGTTGAAAGTTATATATGGCCTTTTTCCCACTGTAGTGCAATCCTAGAGTTAGTATATATATTAAGGGGGTGTGTGGGGGTGTGTGAGGGGGAAGCCCCCACCATAGTTTGGTTATATGTTGTCTTCTGGAAAGAGTTATTCATTGCACTTGTAAGTATCCATCTGTATGCTTTAAAACATTTACAATATGTGGGAGGCTACGCCCCCACCCCTCCAACGTGGGGGGCTGTGCCCCCCCACTTACTTTATATACTAACTCCAAGATTGCACTACAGTGGGGAAAAGGCCATATATAACTTTCAACGAAATGAGTTTCAGTGAAATGAATTTTCAGTGAAGTGAGCTTTCAGTGAATTGGTCACAGGGAACTGACTTTCAGAGAAAAGAGTTTTCAAAGAAATGAAGTAGACCTATTTATATATACATACATATAATATATATATATATATATATATATATATATATATATATATATATATATATATATATATATACATATATATATATATATATATATACACACACACACACACACACACACACACACACACACACACACACACACACACACACACACACACACATACATGCAGTTTTTAATGTAACTAATATGTACTTCCGTTATTATAGGTTCATAGGTTCATAGGTGTGTACTAGGCTAATGGCCCTGGAGCCTTTACAAGCTTAGCCATAGGATTACCCTGGCATAGTGCCACCCGAACTTAGTTCCCAGTGCCTCTGTCGAGTAGAGCCACTGGAGTTATCCCCGAGGTGAATTTTCTGTTTCCCATCCACTCATTAAGATTTCTCTTGAGGAGGGTCAGCCAGGTGCTTTGCTTGACATGTATGGGAAGTCTGTTCCATAGCATAGGCAGTCTCTGGGTTATGAACCTGTCCCTCCAGCATGTTCTTTTAATTGTGGTAATGAGATTGAGGTCTATGGAGCTTGTGGTGGGACTGGGATTTCTTTAGATGTAGCATTTCTAACAGAGCTGGGTCAGACATGGGTTTGTAAGTCAAGCAGAGACCACCTCCAAGTAGGCAATATGAGACAGAATAGTTGGAGTTTTTTGAATCTGTCCGCCTAGGATCCTCTTTGTGAGGTACTTTTGTGGCCTCTCCAGTTGCTGCAGGTGTCTAGTGAGGTGCATGCCAAATGGGCCATTGTACTCCATGATTGGCTTAATGAGGAAAGAGTAGAGGGAGACAATGACCTCATTCTTCCTGGATGCAAAACCCTTAGTAAGGAGATGTGTCACATAGAAGGACTTTCTAACCACAGTGACAACATGGCTATCAAAAGAGAGGTTGATGTCAACCTGTGTTCCCAGATCTTTTATAACACCTTCTGTGTTCAGTAGACGCCATCAATGTGGTAATTCATGGGAACCGGGTTTTTCCCAAAGGGGATGACGACACATTTTTTCCCAAAGGGGATGACGACATATTTTTTGGCATTGAGCTTAAGGCCATGGTTCTGACACCAATCATTGGTCTCAGTGCCATTCTGTAGGATGTCAACATCACTTGAGGAGTTAATAATAGCTCCCAACTTGCAATCCTCTGCAAACTTTGTCAGCCAGAGTCCCTTCATGTTGGCCTGGACTAGAGAAGTAGATAGCAAACAGGAGAGGACCCAGGACCGAACCCTGTGGGACTCCACTCATGACTAGTCGGCAATCTGACTTGGAGTCAGCTATTTTCACACCGTGGGTTCTATCTGTGAGGCAGTTTGCAACCCACCTAGTAATATAGGGGTTGATGCCAAGCTTAGTGAGTTTTTCTATGATTCCTGGGTGGGGAATGGTATGAAAAGCCTTGGCTTCCATTTCTGTATTTTCTTTGGGAAATCTTTTCTATTTCACTCAGGCTAAGCCTGAAATTGGTCAGTACTTATCAGTGAACTACCCCAGTGAACAAATATAAATTAAAATACTTTTAAGAAATAACTGAAAGTTTAACCTTTATAGGAGTACAGTTCAACGTATTAAAAGTACTCACTTAACATTAAAATTACTACTGCTACAAAAATTAAAACTGATACACATTAAACAGAAAAATATGTGCCCCCACACATAGTTACAATGCAAGCATACAGCTACCAGCCATTACATACTTTTCGTCTAAGAGCCTGAATTTGTGAATACATAAACTGCATAAAATTAAAAGCAGCTTTAATTCAAGAAACGGAATGGCAAAATGATCATCTGAATGCAAATAAAATGAAGCTGTACGACATAAAAATGTGTTATGTATCCCTTCACTATAACTTGTGTTTTTTATGTTTACGCTGGTGTACTGCCATTTTCTGCTTATCAGCAATGTTAATTCTCTCTGATAGTGGGGTGAAATTAATGGCAAGACTGTGGAACGTGACATTAAATTCTGTGTGACACAAATCTATAAGAGGAATGTCACTGGGGATGTTACATTTAGCTATAGAGGAGGAAAACAGAACCACAAAAGTTAAAAAACACCTGGGAGTTCAGGTCTTTTTGCAGTACTGAATGATATGGGGGAAGTAATGCTACATGTACATTGAAAGAGCAGTACATTTAAATTACAACAGTTATTAAAATTAAGTTTTTGAAATGTTATCAACTTCTCAATGATAGTGTGCAAATGTTGACTGGGGCAAATATTTTCTGGTTTGATTTGCAAGACTTAGCTGCATGTGCTTGCTCCATTTCCTTATGATTTCCCCCCTCAGTGCCTGCATGACGAAAGGCTGTCTTGCTGCTCACAAACAGATCCACCTTGACAGTGTGATACTTTCCTTTTTATAGTTTTTTGTGTATATCATTTTACATATTTTCCTTTAATATAAGATATATTAGATATTTACATATAGGATGCAAAAAGATGACTATTGTTCAGAAATTTTCTCAGCATAAAACGGACAGTACTTGTGCCAGTAATGCACCTCTAACAATGTTTTTGAGCATAAATTAAACAAGAGTTTATTTTAATGTTATTTTAATATTTGCTGAGTTTTCTGTAGAGTACCCATACTAGCATATTTCTTTGGTGCACCCATTTATGACTAAGAATAATGTTGTGACATTTATGAATGGAATGCTTTAGTTTGTTGGGATTTATTCCACATTAGTCTTCCCTGACAGCAGGAACATTTAAGGTCAGGCTTCTTGCCCACCCTTTTAAATTACATTTCATTGACATGCAGAAGAGCTACTACGCACCAGAAGTTAATGCATGCGCAAGGTATTAAGAAATACACTTGCACAGTGATGTTTTGTGTACAGGTGCCCTTCAAGCAGAACTGCTTCCTGACCTGTCTCTGTTGAGAGACCCAGTGCTACAGTTTCAATTTAAGGCCCATATTCAGAGAAAATGAGTGTCCTATGCAAAATAGCATGAACAGCAGAGACAAACACAAATAGTATGATCACAATTGGGGAAAAGGAATGCTGTATTCAAGGTGTACATACAATTACATAATGATATACTGGTCTGCAGTAGTGTCGCACCAGCCTGCACAGCCATTTGGAAGCAGAAGTTACAGAGACAGAGTTTTACTGTTAATGTTGTTTTCTTCCTTTTTTATTTTCCTTGTCTTTCCAGCTACAGCACTGTACTGGTCTTACTTTGCCTTACAATTGCTGAAGAGTAGAAGAGAAAACATGGATGGATGTCTCAGGAGGCAGGAAGATTTCATCGGCTGTCAGGAGTACTTGCATGATCATGCACAAAACAGTGTTCATAATACATCTAAATTATTTTATTCCAAAACATTGATTGTTAATCTCAGCAAATCTAATGAAATTGTTTTCCAATGTGCACATTTATATTGAGCTGTTACTCTAATTGTTAACAGATATGGGTTTTCACAACTCAGTCAGACTTTCCCCAGTAATAAAATATAAATAAATAATTAATGTAACATATGTATTATTAATAAGTTCTAATTTTGTTTCTTTTTCCTTCTTTAACAGTTATAACAGAGCAGTGGCAGTCACTGCGCCTCAGGACAGTCAATGTTTTTGATGCTGAGACATCAGGGATGCCAAGTCTGCCCCTAAACAGTGGAACTGAGGTCATCCTGCTGAAGGTTACCTGGGTGGTCTCACTGTTGTCCTCTGTGGCTACTACTCAGTAAAGAAGCAGAGGCTTCTCTTCTGAAAATGACTCAAAATGACCCTGTGGTCATCATTCATCAGCTGCACAGCCAGTGATGTCTGAGGGCAGTAGCAGATGAATGCCCAGCACACAACTGTGCACCACCTGACTGGCACAGCATGATCATCAGACTGCCAAAAGTACTAGCTGCACATGACATCACCAAGAAGGTGAATGATGTCAATGTTGGTTGGCCTGTGACTGGCACAGCATGATCATCAGACTGCCAAAAGCACAAGCTGCACATGACATCACCAAGAAGGTGAATGATGTCACTGTTGGTTGGCCTCTGTGCCCTTATGATATATGCCATGTACCCTGCTCTATATCTCCCTGTTACCCCCTCCCATTGTATTGCTTCCTATACTTTATTTGTCTTCCACTCCTTTTTGTCACCTAGTCTGTCATTTGTCATTATGTGTGTTCATCCACTGTTGTCCCAATCTTTTGTATCAATACAAACCCTGTCTGTCCAAGTCTGCATTTCATATCTGCTTGTGTCCCCCCTACAACCTTCCCTTCTCCTTCAGCTTCACTTAACTAAAATTGCAAAGTTATTTGAATTCCTTAGAAAATGAGACAAAATAGAGCTATTATATTTAATGCTAAAAATTCGAAGGTGATGTTTTTTTGGTGATAACCTGCATTATCCATATGCTCTAAATGGTAATATTCTGGAAAATGTGACTAATATTAGGGATCCTGGGGTAGTAATAAATAATGAATTTACATTTGAAGCCAATGTTAGGCCTATAGCAAGGACATGCTATTTGGCAATAAAAGATGTACTACGTACGATACCCACTAGGGGCAAACATGTTTTATGGCCACTCTACAAATCAGTGGTAAGACCACATAAGGAGTTTAATATAGCTGCCTGTATCTTTAACTGTGATTGAATTAATAGGATAGAAAGAGTGCAGAGATATTTCTCCAGGCAAATTAAGCATGTCAGAGCCATGGGGTACCAGAAAAGGTTGGAAGTGCTGATTTGTATTTGATCAACAACAGATTGATTAGAGGGGATTTACTTTTAATTTTTAATTGTGTTAATAATTAGATGTTAGCAACCAGCATGGGCAATGAAATTAAAATCTACTCCACTGAGACCCAAAATAATAGAGGCTTTGTGGTTGTCCCAAAATGTGCTAAAAGAAAATGAGAGTAATCCAGAAAGCTGGAGTCAGGTCTAGCATCCCACCTGTGACCTAGGCTGTGCCAGGACTAATGGGAAACAGCATGCAAAGTATTATTCCAGATAAAAATCACATTAGCTACCAGATCTAGGAGACTCTCTCTCTCTCTCTCTCTCTCTGATGACCTCCCTGTGGGAAGAATAACGACACCTTGTTGAAGTTTAAAGTAGTTTATTCCATTAAGTAGCTAGATAACTAAAAGGCTATGCCAGAAAGTGGTGAAACTTTTTTTTTTCCTGAGACACTTTAAGAATGGAATATGCTCTGGCTTCATAGAAGGCCTTGTAGTCTACATTAACCTTATTAGACAGAAAAAAATGACACTGAAACTTTGAAATGGCAAACTAATGTCCATTTGCTTATGAATTATTTACATTGCGAAATGAATAAAATTTGAAGTTTCAAAATGTATGCTGTTGGATCAAAGATTTGCTTGGCTAAAAATAATCAGTTTTACTCACTGAGGTGTTAAAGATAATATATTGGCTGGGCTCTGCTTATACTTATTTAGGCAAAAAAAAAATGCAGCTGAGAGTTCAAAACCTTAACTCCACTATCTTTTCCTCTACTTCTAACTCCGTCTCCAATAGAGAGATGCAAGTCATTGGATATGCAAAGCATGTACAGCTCAGTGGTAGATCCTAGGATCTCTATTCACCACAATTTACGTTAAGGTAATAGTAATATAAAATCTGGTGTTACCATCCAGTCATTTGTTCATCACAATGCATCAGTCATATTAAAGCAGTTATGTGCATATTCTTCTGTTTGTGGCTGTGCGTGCATCACTTCATATTACTTGTTTCTCTTGTACTTATGTGCTATTCTCTCCACAACATTCTCTCGCAAGATGTTCATTTACTTTCTTTTTTCATCTTCTGAAGTTTACATTATGATGAATTTAGAGAATGCAACATTTCATGTACTTATTTAAATAGACATGGATTAGTTAGGCAATTGGTTCACTGTTCTTTGGATAAAATAACTGACTGCCAGCTAAGTGACCTATAATATAATTCTATATCTGTCCTTTAATATCAGAGTTCATCTACACAAGAAAGTGAAACACAAAATAACAATAAAGTTGATGCAATGTAGACTCAGAAATTAGCAGAACTGTATATAAGGAATATGTCTATAGTATGTGTATGTTCGCATATTATACCGTATGTACTCACATGAATTTCTGGTGATCTGCACAATTTACAGCTGAAAGTCATGTTTCAGATATATGCTGCATGCTTTAATTCTAATACATGTGTGCCACTTCAGGTCTCACTGATCAATGGTTCATTTCAAAGCATTTATATTACTTGCTACAACAGTCTGAAAAAATTAAAACTTAATGTATAGAATACCATTGCACATTTACAACTTTCCCCTGTCTCTAAGGAGAACATCCCTAAGGGCAAGAAAACGAATGTGCTATCTAGAGTTTTCTGCAACAGCTGACATGGGATTGCTAGTGTGAATCTAAAACTCAAAGATGGTCTTTGCAGATGTTTTAATGGTTTCAAATTATAAGTCCATCAAGATGAGTCACATGACCTACAGTAGGCCTAGTATAAAAATATGTGCTTGCCTTATAAAAGTGAAATTTAGTAAAACAACAGAAAGTAAATTCACTTTAATGAAATATCAGTTCCAGATGATATTAAAAAAACATGTAGGTAATACAAAACATACTCACAGCCAATAAGCATGACGCAGATAGAGAATATCTTCTCAGAGTTGGTATTGGGTGAGACGTTTCCAAATCCCACACTTGTTAGGCTGCTAAAGGTGAAGTACAATGCTGTGACATACTTATCCTTGATGGAAGGTCCTGAGTTGGCATCACTATCATTATATTCCCGCCCAATCTGGACACCTAGTGAATACAGCCAACCAATCTTTGGTTTGACGAATGTACGCTCCACATTCCCAATGGCATACCAGATGCAAGCCAACCAGTGGGCAATGAGGGCAAAAGTGCACATAAGTAGAAAAAGCACAGCAGCTCCATACTCTGAATACCGATCCAACTTCCTCGCCACTCGCACCAGCCGTAGGAGACGCGCAGTCTTCAGCAGTCCAATTAACGTGGTGGTCTGAGAAGAGGAAAAATGTGGTCAATACAGTTTTAATATACACCATGAAGGAATAAAAAAATTAAGTACTATTCACATATATATGATCCATACTTGCACTTATCACAGGTTACCCTGTTAGACAAGGCATACGATTTGAACATTCTTTTTTCATTGTTTTTTCATGGCTGAACAGCTCTGGCATAAGTGCAAACAGAACAGCTATACAAAGATAAGCAACACAACATGACACCAAGAATGACAAACACCACATCTAATGTCTGTGATGTTTGCCACAAGGAATTTAGGTTTCCACTATGTATAAGTAATGTTGTAGCTAATGGTCTTTATTTATTTATTTTTTTAATTGGCTAAAGCTACTTTACATGGATATGCTTGCAATCCTCTCTTCTTGTTCTGTTTTCTTCTTATCTGCCACAGCATACTATCTCTTAACTGTCACATAGTTTGGACATCACTCACTTTAGCTTTTAAAAAGACCTCAATGTTAGAAGAAAGCAATATTTCACAATGTATGGTGACATTTTAAAATATAAAATTTACAACATTTTCCATACAGTGACAATTTAAAATATACATTCACAATAATCAAAGCTCTATCCTCTTTAATTAGCAACATTAGTACACTCAATTATGCATTTTCCCTAATCTTATATTTGGTCACATCACATTATTTTACACACTTGTCACACATATCGGTAAAAAATGAGCCACACAGTTACAGAACATACAGCATGGAACATTAATTAGTGAGTGGGCTATTTAAGCAATAATGCATGACTGTGTGTGTGGGTATATCAGGATTACCCATGGCTGGTGTGGTCTGATCATGAGAGTGAAGCCCAAAAGATTAAACAAAGCTAACCATGAGTAAATCCTGATAAACCCACACACAGAAGTGTATTATTGCTATTACACAATAACATTATTTAACAAAGACATATTATGCATGCATATGGAACTTAAGCTCCCATAGCTGCACAGTATATCAATGCAAGAGAAGTGATGGAGAAAGGAGAATCTCCATTGCATTTTTTTTATTTACTATAAAAAACAGAACATTTTTATGAGGAACATCAAAAAATCAGTTATGCTTCTGTTTCTTTAGTTCTGTAGAACGTGCCTGATTTTTCTCATATTTTTTGTGTCCTCAGTACAGAATGCTGTTAACCAGCATGTACTAACAGAAAGTCTGACTGCTCAATGGTACTTTACTGGCCAGATGCTCGCTTCACAATGGGCACGCTGCTTGGGCTGTCCAGTTAGTGTGCTCATTACTGAATGCTAATGACATTGTATTGTTTAATTTTTACTATACAATGACTGCTCATTGATATTCAAAAAAGAGCATGCTGACCAGACAGTTCAACCAGTGTGTACACTGTAAATCGAGCATGCACCAAGAGAAAAAAGTCCAGCTGCTGAAGCACCATTGTGTGGCCAGACTTTCTATTAGCATATGCTGGGAGAACAGCAATATACAAGAAAAATCAAATATGTTCTGCAAAACTTAAGAAACAGAAACATACCCGATTTTCGTTGCACTTTTCTGCTGTCCCTCATAAAATCCTTACTTTTTAAACATTAAAAAAAAAAAAAAAAAAAAGCAATGGAGATTCTCTTTTCTCCTTTGCCTCTCCTGTACTGTTGTCCTGTGCAAGTGTGGGAATGTTAGATCCATATACATACTCAGTACATCACTCCACAATGTGTGAAACATTTACAGCAGAGATTGGAATACCTGCTGTTAATGTTTTCATATTCATACTGCTTGTGTTTGAGAAGTACAAACTGAATAATAAAGACAGCTTTAAACTAAAAGTGGTAACAGAATGAATTGTACAAGGTGCTCTATCAGAAAGAGGATTATAAGATAAAAATAGAAGGTTCATAGTTCTTGTCTTTTCGGCTTTTCCTGGTTAGGGGTTGCCACAGCGGAACTCCAGTCTGCTAATGATTGGCAGTCGCGTTTTATGGTGCCAAGTTGCCAGCCTGACGCCCAACCTTCAGCGAAGGCACGCCCATTCACGCATGTCTTTCGGAGGCCACTCGACCGTGGGGAGGACATGCAGACTCCACACAGAAGGCACTCCAGCCATAATTGTTAATGATGTTGCTGCAATTATGTTATTATTTAATGTTTAAATTATAGTTTTGGTATGGCTATTAATACTGAGTAGGCATAGTATGCAGTTGTCTGAGACATAGAAAGAGAGCGAGAAAACATTGACAGGGAATACTGAGCTCCCAAGCACAAATCTCAACTTTTCAGATTTTCGCAGAATGTCCAGAATTTTGCCTTATATTTTAAGGACTGTATGTCATAAAATTTGTGGTTTTCTGACAAATCACTAAGGGTTGGCATCACTAAGTAATGATGTACATTTCAGTTTCAGACTTCATATCCTTCAGAAAACATGTACTAACACAAATCCTGTTATTCCAGTCACTTTCTAACTTTGTAAGAGCAATATTTAAAATATGTCCATTTTGGGGGCCTTGTCTCCTCCATGATTTTACTGTGTGTCCAGATATCTTCTGCTAAGAGGTAGAGAGGTATGCTCCAAAAGTGGGGTTGTATGTATAGGGGAACATAGCTAAAAGCTCTTCTGGTGACTGATGCTGCTATGTTTTGGCTGCTACGAGTACATGGAAGTGATAAACTGAGTTACTCTTTAAGCAGAGCAAAATGGGCATGCTCACCAAAAAATATGCATACTTTTTATTAGGAGGGGAAAAGAAATGGTAATGTAAGTTGAATCTAGGGCAGTCAGATTAAAATGTGGTCAAGTACGGAAAAGGTCCATTCCTAATTCTACTGTAACACAAGGATTTCTTTAGGATCAGTGGAATTATTGTAAAGTAAAATTATATACAGAGGATTAGCCAACTTGCTCTGGAGTAAAAGATGAAAACACTCATGAAACTAAACAAACAACTCAGAGAAAAAATAAACTCTATCAAAGCCAGATTTGTGGTAAATTTGGGCTTCCAGGTTAAGGACAGCCACAAAGCATTATTTGGCTATATCTGCAACCTCAAAAGCAAAACACAATTGTGTGCAGAGCTCATTGTTAATGGAGCCACTTATACTGAGCTAGGAGATATAGCAAACCTACTGGCAGACAAATTCAGCTCCATCTTTACCCCATTCTCCCCCCTCAACCTTCCCTCAGGAAATACCATCAAATATAACTCCCCCTACAATCACTTGGGAACAGGTCCTCAATGCTGTCTCTAAAGTCAAGAAAACCACATCAGTGAACCCAAATAATATCCCAGGCTGCCTTCCAAATAACATGAAAACATGACCTATCAGGTCCTCTGGAATTGCTATTTAACTGTAGCCTCGAAATAGAAGTAGTGACTCATGAATATAGAATAGCAACAGTCAGCCGTACGCACAAAAGTGGGCCGTCTACAGACCCCAGAAACTACAGACTCATAAGTCTTACCATATTCATATGCAAAGCCATGGAAAGAATTAACACATATGATCAATAATGACATAGGAAACCTCCAAACACTGGACCCAACCCAATATGGCTTCATCAAGGGCAGTTCATGCCTATTTAACCTGGTGGACTTCTTTGAGAAGGTCACCAAAGCAATGCATTAGGGCAAAATAGTTTACACCACCTACCATGACCTGGCCAAGGTATTTGACACAATACCCTACTTGGGCATTGTTGACAAACTTAAGAGTTTAAGTATAAACCCCTATTTCACCTGGTGGGTAGACAACTGGCTCACAGACAGGGTCCAAGAAGTTAGAATTTGGGAAGTCCAACTCTACAAAGAGGTCAGTCACAAATGGAGTCCCTTAGGGATGCAGATGATTGCAAATTACGAGCAGTTATAGAATCCCCCATTGACACTAATGTTCTCCAGGAAAGGCTGACACAGACAAATAACTTATGTCAGAGCCATGGACAAAAAACTAAATTCCAAGAAAAGCATAACAGTATCCTTCACAAAGTCATCTACCCTTAGTAATTATCATACTGACAACACATCCCTAAGAGTCGACCCAGTAGTCAGTGACTTGGTGAGATACACAGACAGTAATCTAGCTTTTGACCATCATGTGTCTACAGCAGTGAGGAAATCAATCTATGTTGTGCAATTTATAAACAAAAGTATGGCATCTAGGTCCAAGGAGGTAATTATTCCACTGGGTTGAGCAGCAGTTAGACCCATCATTGATTACAATGTCCCATTTTGTATGTACCTAACCAGGCACATCCAGCAATTGGAACATCCAGAGTGGTTCCTCACTAAAAGAATGCAGGGCATAAATAACATGTCCGATTCACACCACCTCAAAGCCCTATCCCTGTATTCTGTCTTCTACAGGCTTTTGAGCATGGCATACAGGGCATTGTTAGAACCCACTCTGATGGACCTCTTGCATATCCACAAAACAAACAGCACCAGAATTACCAATTATAAAGTCTTAAAACTTACCTGTAATATAAATAGGAGATGTTGGAGAGACAGGTATGTATCCCCAAGACTACCCCTTTTCTGGAACAGGCTCCCCATCCATGTGAAACAGAGTTCCTCCCTAACCCAATTCAATTATAACTTGGACAGTTGTTTAGTGAACAGGAAATTCGTCCCTATTTGGCACCTATGTCTCTAAAGGACACTGGCAGCCTGTAAATGCTTTATCTCCCAGGCCCCTGCTTTTAAATATTTAATCTCCCATAACCCTGCTTACACTTATCAAGGGGACCAGAACTTGTCAGAGATTTGGAATGCATGGCTAGACTTAAAATGTCCCTTGTGGTCATTAGCCTAGTAAACACCTATGAATCTATGAACTTATGGAGGACTAGACAAAGAAGCAGATAACCTCAAAGAGTCATAAATAAAAGAATGCTGTACACTGATGTCATCTTTTTGGTGATGATCTGGAATGCTAATGGAAACTTTTGAACGGTATGAAAAAGAAATACAAACATGGGAAAGAAAAAGAGATCTGATGTAGTTCTTTACTTATGCAAAGGAGAAAGCTAAATTAATCAACACAAAAAGGCAGCCCCAAAGATATTCAAAGAGAAACACAGGCAAAGACATCCAGATATGGAAGAATTCACAACAAAAAATAAGATCACAAAGAGGGAACATCAAGCAGAAGATTAGCAAAGTTGAAGTTAAAAAAATATATGAAGTTATATAATACTTACAAAGTGAGGGAGTTAATGCAGAAAGGCTAACACAGGTTACACGACAGCATGATGGAACGTGTTCCCAAAGTAAGGAGAAACAGAAGGAGTAGGAGACACCTGAAGAGGAAATATGGACATGGGAAGGAAAATAGATATAATATGGTGCAATATTTATGCAAAGGAGAAAGCAAAACTAATCAATAAAAGAGCAACACCAAATATATTTGAAGAGAAATACAGGAAAGTTAAAGAAATAGAAACGGAGGTTATGGAGTACCTGTGAAGTGAAGCATTTAGTGTAGGAAGTCTAACACAGGTTATATCACAGCATGGTGGAACAATGAGTCCAACAAGTAAGGAAAAGAAGGAGGAGCAGGAGACATCTGACAAAGAAATATGGACATGGGAAAGAAAAAGAGATTTAATATGGTGCGATATTTATGCAAAGGAGAAAGCAAAACTAATCAATACAGTTATCAGACTCCACAAGGGGGGATCCACCTTGGATCCAGGGAGCTACCGTCCCAACAGTCGGATGAGCCTGATCTGCAAGGGCATGGAACACATTATCATGGAACTTATAAACAAAGACATTGGCAACCTTCAAACGCTGGACCATACCCAGTTTGGGTTCGTGAAGGGCCAATCTTGTCTCCTGAACCTGACTGACTGCTTCAAATCAGTCTCTGGAGCTGTGGACGAGGGTGAGGTGGTTCACACAGCGTATCTGGACCTCGCCATGGTCTTCAACATCATCCCCCACTCTGGAATCATAGATAAAGTTACTAAGCTCGGCATAAATCCCTATGTCACTCGATGGGTTGCCAACTGGCTTACTGACAGAACCCAAACTGTAAAAGTAGCCAACTCCAAATCCAGCTCCAGACAAGTGACAAGTGGAGTACCTCTGGGTTCAGTCCTGCACCGCTCTTGTTTTGCATCTACTTCCCTGAAGTACAGGCCAACACTAAGGGACTCTGGCTAACAAAGTTCACAGATGACTGCAAACTGGGAGCCATTATTAAATCCCCAAATGATTTGGATATTCTACGAAAGGGCCTTACAGAAACAGATGTTTGGTGCCAGAGCCATGGGCTCAAGCTTAATGCCAAGACATGTATAGTTATCCCCTTTGGGAAAAAACATGTACCCATGAATTACGACATAGGTGGCAGTACACTAAACACTGAAAGTGTGATGAGAGACTTAGGGACACAGGTGGACAGTGGTCTCACTTTCAATAACCACATTGCCACAACAGTCAGGAAATCCTTCTATGTGGCACACCTTATCACTAAGGGCTTTTCATCCAGAAAAAAGGAGGTCATTGTCCCACTGTACTCAGCCCTCATTAGACCCATTATAGAGTACAACGCCTTGTTTGGTATGTACCTCACAAGACATATGCAACAGCTGGAAAGGCAGCAGAAATACCTCACTAAAAGAATCACAGGCCTAAAGCAGATGCCCTATGCTGACCATCTAAAAAAGCTCCAGCTATACTCTGTGGCATATCGTCTACTCAGAGGCAATCTCTGCTTAACATACAAGGCCATGTCAAACCCTGAGCTGTTGGACATGCTCCACTTAAAGAAATCCCAATCTCTCAGAGCCACATGCTCTAGGGATCTAAACCTTGTCATCGCAATGAACAAAACATGCTGGAGGGATAGGTTCCTGAACCAGAGGCTCCCCATACTCTGGAACAAACTGCCCATACATGTCAAGCACAGCACCTCATTGGCCCTCTTCAAAAGGAACCTTGATTACTGGATGGGAGATAGGAAATTCACAAAGCAAAACACCAACCCTCGCACGTACGGCTGCACGGCCAACCAACCTTGTAACAAACCAAAAAGCCAGCAAGACAATATCACCATTTATTCAGGCAGGCAAAGGCAAACCATGTCCAATTCAAGCAACTCGAGTCAGTTTCGCCACCAGCAGTCAGTGAGAAGTGAAAAAAGAAAATGTCAACGCCCTGATGTCATATACTTTGCTAGTATTGGAGCTCGTAAATTGTTTGAGCTGGTTAACATAAACACAAGAAAGAAATATGTCACCTGAAAGTTCCCAAATAATTCATCCCAATATATGGTGAGTTGTTTAAATTTGGCTGCCCCTATTCTTGTAATTTGAAAAGAAAAGAAAAATGTTTTTTTTTTGCCTGAATTGAATGAAAAATGAAATTGCTTTATTAGTCTTTAATCAAAAATCATTAGCTAGTAAAATATTCCAATTTTGGTTCTTCGACTTGTCTGATCTGTCTGAATTTTACCCAATGTAGTAATTAGTCTCACCTTAGAGTTTGCGGTTATTATGACTTTTGTCCCTGTATTCCAACAGTGTCTTCTATCTCTTGATCTGAACTAGCTAAATCTATATCAGAAATGCTATAACCCCGTCCAAAATCTGGTGAGAGTAAATTTTGGCTACAGAGTAATCATGTAAGCATGAATTAATTACCCAATTTCTAAGAATTTGGATTTGGGATGTTCCGATGTGGTGTGCGGATGCATGCTATGTGCATGTAACAGGGTATTAAACTGAGGGTATTTTTGAAAGATTTTGGTGTTATATGTGTTATCAATATTACGATATAACCGTGAATACAAAAAAAGTAATAACCTCTCAATGAAAATGATGGAAATGTTATTATTCAGATGTTCCAAAATTCCTGTAGATAGTTCGCATCTGCACCCCACACCATCCAACAATCATCTAAATATCTTCTCCATATGTATATTTCCACAAGGTATAGATTGTAAAGGGTTATAAATCAGACATTCTCTTCAAGGTAGGCCATGAAAGAAATCATAGAAGATATAGAAAAGAAGCCCAGAATGGTCAAGCCTTGTGAAGCATAATCAATCACCCTGGAAATAGAACAATCATTTTTGTTTAATACAAGTCAGAGAGAGACAGACAGATAAGTATTGAATTGAATATAATTAATATTAAAATATTCCACAGCCTGAAGCCCTGCCCCTGCCCCTGTTAGATGTGTAATGTGAGTGTTTGTAGTGCCATTTATTATCCAGAGTGCACATTATCCAATGGGGTATCAATGTACAAAAGAAAATACTGCCACTTACAAAAGGAGCTCTTTTTCCTCTTTAGAGGTCTTTTTCCCCATTTTTTTATTTGGTCATTTTCCATTTATTTTTCTATTTTTTTTTTTTTTTATATATATTTTTCCCTTTGGTATGATAAGATTAAATCATACATATTATATTATAGATTTATTTATATTTTATTATTTACACTATTATTATATACTATATTTTCTACTGATTTTTATTGTTTGGGGATCTATTTGAATTTTTTTTTTTTGAGTTTTGTTGCTTTTAATCCTATTTTTGATTGTGATGCAAATGGTTACATATTTATGATGTTTTCACTACATTTTAATTTGACGACCATCAACTTTTTTGATTTTTTTTTCACTCACTGATGAAGGTTTTTAAACTAGTATGAGTTTTTTGATGATATGGTTTGTCCTCCTTTTGTGCCTTTGAATAAATGGATAAACCCATCTTGCTGGCTTTCTGGTAGAGATAGGAAATTCACCCCAGGGATCATGTCAGACAGGGGTCCAGGGAAGTAAATATTGTGGGAAGAAATAGCCAGGGAATTGTTATGGCTAGGCTTGAATAGGCCCTAGGGCCGATAGCCTAGTACCAACCTATGAACCTATAAAGAGCAGCCCCAAAGATATTTGAATAGAAATACAGGCAAAGGCATCTGGACATGGACAACTTTACAATACAAAAAAAAAAAAAAAAAAGAAAACAAAGGAAAAGTAGAAAAGAGGATTAATAATGGAGAGGTTAAAGAAATAGAAATTGAGGTTATGGATTATCTGTGAATTGAAGGATTTAATACAGAAAAGCTAACTCATCTGATCAGTTGCCATATGAAGATAGTTTGGAGCTTTACATAGGAAACCAGTTCAAATGACTAGTTGGAGTTGCATAGCAAGAGAAGAAACAGGAAACTATGGCAACTCTGACACAGTCAATGATGAGGAGTGATAGACCAGTGAAGTCCCATATGAAAGAGCAATGGATGATACAGAATTAAACTGAAGAGAATGTGATGCAGGAAGGTGCTCCGGAACTTTCTATAGAATGCCTATGGAAAATGGAGAACAAAAAAATGTGCCATCAGTTTAGAAGAAAAATGATCTAAAGAAGAGTTGCTTGATTTAAAAGAGATGGTCAAACATATTAAGATCAATAAAAGAAATAGACTATAGAAAGTCAATAAAACCCAGAAAGTTAGAAGTTTGATAAAACAATGAACACAGTGATTAGGACTGTCCATAGAGACCCACATGATATAACAGAAGTAAATATGATGTATTACTGTGCAGCTAAATTAATAACAGATAAAGTCTTACTACAAAAACACAGGGTACTAAGGGAAAGGAAGGGCAGAAATCAAATGTCACCATGGAAGTATCAAACAGAGAAAACTATGAAGCAATTAAGACAAGAGGTGTCACTGTTAGAAGAGTATAGAAGAGGGAACAGTAAAGAAAAGCTCCTAATTGGAAAACCCCAGACCCAGATGCAGTACCTAACTTCTGGCTAAAAGAATTAACATCTTTACATGAAGATTTAGCCATGAGTAAGAGCTATTTATATATGCATCATGACCAGATACCAGCCTGGTAACAATAGGAAAAACAATAGTCCTACTAAAGAGCGAGCCTGCGAGCTATCCTAAAAAATATAGACCAATAATTTGCCTTCCGACGACCTATAAACTGTACACTGGAATTGATGCCGATAGAGTTTATAGTCATTTGGAAGAAAACTCAATCATGGCAATAGAACACAATGGCAATAAAAGAAAGTCACATGGAACAACAAGTCATTTTTTTTAAATAAAGTCATAATGGGGAAATGTAAAAAGGGGAAGAATCTAAGTATGGCATGGATAGAAAGAAAGCATTTGACAGTATCCCACATTCACGGATAAAAGAGTGCTTAAAATGTATAACATGCACCCTTCACTGATCGACTACATTACATTGACCATGGAACAGTGGCAAACCAATTTGCAATTAAGCCATGCTAAAGGACAAATTATTATTCAGGGATAAAATTTCAAAGGGGGATATTCCAGGGTGACTCTCTGTCACTGCTGCTATTTTGTTTTGCCCTTAACCCATTAAGTTGTCTACTTAACATATTAGGATATGGCTACAATTTGGCTCCCAAAAAACAACAAAGTGTAAAGACTTCTCATCTTCTTTTTGCAGATAATTTAAAATGATATTTCATCAGATGAGGAACTGAAAGCACAACCGCAAGTGGTCAAAACTTTTTCAGATGATATAAGAATGTAATTTGGTCTTCATAAAAGTGTAAAAGCAATCTTTGAGGCAGGAAAGTCTCAGCATCAAGAAAACATCAGTTGTGATATAAAAGACCTTGAGCAAGAGGGAGTGTATACATATTTGGGATTTGATGAAGGATCAACAATAAAAGATAAACAAATGCAAATAAAACTCAGTAAGAAGTATTTTAGAAGACTTGAATTAATACTGAAAATAGGGTTGACATATAGGAACAAAGTTCACGTTATAAACTAATTTGCTTTTCCTGTCCTAACTTACAGTTTTGGAGTGATTGACTGGCCCCAAAAGGAGTTGGCTAGGTCGAACAGGAAAACAAGAAGGATGCTTCATGCTCACCAAATAATTTATAAAAATCAGTGTGTAGGTTCATAGGTTCATACTAGGCTATCTGCCCTAGGGCATTTATAAGTCTAGCCAGAGTGTGTTTGACTTTCGCCACCCATTTTAAATGAATTTTGCTATGCCCTTTTTCGAGGTTAGTATACTGTGCCTCTGTCTAACAGTGACACAGAAGTGATACCCGGGGTATAGGTTCATAGGTTCAAGATTATATATTCCCCATTCTGAAGGAGGTATGGGCCTCCGCAAAACTGATTACATGTATAGATCTGCAATTGTAGGACTGCATACATATCTGCTGACCTCATATGACCCAAACATAGTGAAAGTTTTGAAGCATGAGGAGAATAAGTCTAAGATGACTTCACTGGTTAGTCTAGCAGAAGCATATCGCCATCAAGTGGGAATGGAAATCAAACCAGAAGTAAATAAAAATCCAGCTGCAACTGAATGTGCCAAAAAAACAAAAGAAAGAAAGAATATATGGTGAAGGATCAGATGAGTAGCCATGAAATGTGGAAAATGCATAAATATAGTTGCAAAACTCTTGAAACAACCTCATGTTGACCACGATCGAATGCAGGAAAGGTTAAGGAGAGTGAATATAAACCAAAAGATGAAAGGTTAATATTGGTGGCCCAAGACAGTGGACTATGTACACGTTGGTTTACAATGGCCTTTAAACATGTGGGAAAAACAGACAAATATAGCTTTTGTAAAACAGAATGGGAAACAGTCACACAACTTGTTGCTGGTTGTGACATACTAATGGCAGAAGGACTGTATACTAAAAGGCATAATATGGCAAGATTATTGCATTGGGGATTGTGCAAACATTACAATACTGAAGTAGATGAAAAACAGTGGAACATGAGCCGCAAAGCATTTTAGAAAATGATGAAGTTTAGCTCAAGTGGAAGCACCCATTACCAACAGTTCAAAAATAGATGAGAGAAAAGCAGATATAGTAGTGCATGAAAAAAAGACAAAAGTAGCATTGATCACTGAAATTGCTAACCAATTGACTTACATACAAAGAAACACAAAGTCATAAAATATCAGGATTTGCAGGCAGAAACAAGGGCAATACAGACAAAAGATACCAAAGCAGTTTCAGTAGTAGTAGGAGTGAGTCTTATAAAAAAAATAATTTACAATCATAGTTAGATATGTTACCAATACATGCAACTCCATATGAATTGCAGGAGTCATTACTGGGCACATTGTAGGTGCTACAAAGAGTACTTTTGGCTAAAATAAAATATTGAAACAATACTAATTTCATGAACTTTAATCATACTTTGACTTAAGAATGGGGTCCATTCCTGTCATGGTATTAGAAACCCAAAATAATTAGAAAAGTGATAAAAGGCTTTAAGTAGGGGGGAGGCAGTTAATTCAGTTATACAGATGATCACCTTTATTGTCAGTGAGCTGTGTTAAAGGGTCACCAACACATCCACTATATTGCAGTTCACAGCATTGAGGTTAAGGCAGCAAAGAGCCCAGACAACAATACATAAGGATGGTAATGGTGGTGAAAGCTCTAAACTCTGACAATTGGGTTACAGGATTAAGGGGCTGTTAATGAGCTGCCTTCTGTAGTCCAGTGGTGCCAGGTTTGATTCTTTCAGCCTCCATTGCCAAGCAAGGCACTTAACCAGATACTATTGTGCTGAGTCTGAAAACGGTCCATTAAAATCAGTGCTCTATCCTGGAAAAGATATAAATAAAATAGCAGGGAGATACTTAGGCTTTTCTAACTTTTTTATACATCCTTGTATGCACCCAAGGTGTAAGACTGTATTATCTTAAATATAGCTCATTTCTTAGAGTGGCATTACCCAAAACAATGGGACAGCAGGCATATTACTTGTTTAATCAATAACCCCATCAGAGATAGTTTCATAGGTTTTTACTAAACTTACAGCCAAATGAGACCATTGAAAAGATCAGCCACATCACCCAATACTGTGGGAAACTAACTTTCTTCACATTTCCACAGTGTAAAGTTGTGAATAACAATCCAGACATTCAGACTGGTTTCAAAGGTTGCTACAGAAATACTCTGCTTGATAGGAAAGGGCAGCCTATTTCAGAAAAGGATTATACATTGGGTTTGGTATCTGAAATTCCATTCGGTGCTGTTGATGTGGTAGTACAGGTTTAGGTATGTTAGGTTAAGTATCTGTCATTCCATTGAGTGTTGTTGATTTGGTAGTACAGTTTTAGGCACGTTGGTTTGGATACCTGTCATTCCATTTGGTGCTGTTGATGTGTTAGTACAGGTTTAGGTACATTAGGTTAGGTATCTGTCACTCTGTTTGGTGTTATTGATGTAATAGTATGGGTTTAGGTACGTTAGACTCAGTATCTGTCACTCCGTTTGGTGTTGTTGGTGTGGTAGTACGGGTTTAGGTACGTTGGGTTCAGTATCTGTCATTCCATTTGGCGTTGTTGGTGTGGTGGTGCAGGTTTAGGTCTACCACTGGTTTTATTTAGATAAGTTCAAAGAGTGCTGAGTAATTCATAGCCTAGAAGACTAACCAGTGAGGTATGAGATCTTTTTGGTGAGGAGACACTGAAGTCTCTCAAGCTGGTATGGATGCATTATATTCAATGATGGGTCAAATAAGCAATGAATAAAACTGACCTATAACGTCTTTGGACCTTGATGTGATACCACAAATGACACACTGTGCAAGGCAGTAGAATTGTTTTAATCACCACAGAAATGTGGTGGTTAAAAGAGAGCTATTTATCAATATATGTACCAAAGTCCCTGATGACTGTGTCAAATATAAGTAGAAAAGTTAACATTACAATTGTGTGGAAATATCTTCTAATATTGATGGGAACTGTCGAAGTTGTGGAAATTAGGGGATCCAATCATTTTGTACAATGTGGGCTCAGCTGATTAATCAGATGCTACAAGGGTCAAGATCTTATAGGTACATAAGTGTTTACTAGGCTGACGACCACAAGGGCCTTTTTAAGCCTAGCCATGTATCCCAAATCTCTGTCAAGCCCTGATACCCTTGATAAGTGTAAGAATGGGCTTTGGAGATGAACCATTTACAGGTTACCTGTTTGCATCAGAGACATAGGTGCCAAACCAGGGATGAATTTCTGATTTCCCATCCAATTGTGCAAGTTGTACTTGAATTGTATTAGGGAGGAATTCTGCTTCACATGGGGTAGTCTCTGTGATACATACCTATCTCTCCAGCAGGTCCTATGAATATCATAGGCAGGGTTTATGTCTTTAGAACTGGTAATTCTGGTACTGTTTGGTTTGTGGATATGCAGGAGGTCCATCAGAGTGGGGTCTGAAAATGCCCTGTATGCTAGGCATAGATCTCCCCTCAAAAGGGAGATCCAAAATCCTAGCATAAAGCAGTCATACCATTGATATTAAAAAAAAGGTTAGGGTCTGCTTCTCCATGGTTTTACAAATCCAAATCTGTTTTGAATCATAATGATAACATTGTTTATGTCTGTTCTGTTTCATTAATCCATATCATTGTGGACTTGTAGTGGGAGTGGAGGGTGGACAAAGAATGTTGGATGACATGTTAGGAATACCGGTAGTTATTCAGGATATGTAGGAATCTAAAAACCCATTAATGGTGCTACAATTAGATGTAAAGAAAATCATTTATAGTATTTACAAGGGGTAGTTTTTCAAGTGCCTTTAGGGATGGGGTTTCCAAGTATGTTTACAGAGGTATTAGAGTGATTTATGTTATAGCCTCAGCACTAGTTAAGACAATAGCTAAATTATCAGAAGCAGTTATGCTGTCCTGATGAACATTCCAGTGGTATTCACTGTCTCCTGTTGTTTGCCTTTTATTTGAAACCCTTGCGGCGTTGAATAGAGATTAAAATATTCAACGTTATGACTGGGAATCCTCACACAGGATATTTTAGTAACACTGATATGCCCTCAGATGTTTAAAATGATTTGACCTCATTGAAGAATTTTAAGCAGTCTTGAATTACAAAATTAATCAATACATTTCATGACAGGGGAAAGAACTTAACTCCTACTTACTGAATCATAAAAAGTTTAAGTACTTTGGGTTTTGGCAAACATGACATATGAAAAAAAGTGGAAAAGAGTGATCTTAGAGTTAAATCAGAGGGTTCAAGATTGCTTTATTTTATTTATTTATTTATATTGGTTTACCAGAGTAGTGCAATGATCTCTATGAACCAATTGCAGGCACAGCCCCAGTGAATAGGATATTTACATATTGGAATATGTTTTTTACTCCATCATGTGCTCTATGCAATTTAGGCATTTTCAAGGCAAAGTAAGTCAAAGTCAAAGTAAACTTTACTGTCATTCAGATCAATAAATGCAATGTATCACTTGATGAAATTTCTTTGCTTCAGGTTCGTGTGCATTGAAAACAGTTTGCACAAGAGGGTAAAAGAAGCATATAATGGAAGAAATTCTAGACAGTACAGATATAAATACACACACAGATAACTTACCCACCACCATTTGTAAGATAGGATAGCAGCATAGCATAATTCACAGTTCCCATACTTGTGCAAGTAATAATTTAGTTCAGATTGCATAACTTAGATAAATAGAATAATTGAATTTTACAACAGTAAAGACAATCATATTGCACTTATGGTGTTCTCACGAACTGATGGAGTGTTGACATTGTTAGGTTAGTTGTTCAACAGTCTGATCACTTGTGGAAAGAAATTTTTCCTGAATGTTAACATTCTACACCTGATGCTTCTGTATTGTTTCCCTGAAGACAGGAGTCGGAACAGTCCACATGCAGGATGATACAAGTCCCTTATTAGTTTCACAACCCTGCCATAGCATTTCCAAGAGTAAAGGTCCTGTAAGACCTGAGGGTTTGATCCTGCGATTTTCCTGCCCTGCTTTATGACCCTCTCTAATGCATTGTCATCTGTGTATGAGCAATTTCCATACCGGACTGTGATGTTGGTAGTATTGCTTTCAATCGTGGCCCTGTAGAAGGTCATGAGGATGTGGGAGGGGGGGTTTGTTCTTCGTAATCTCTGGAGGAAGAGGAGATGTTGTTTGGTTGTCTTTACTGGACTGGAGGTGTTTGCTGCCCAGCTTAGGTCATATGAGATGTGCACCCCTAGTAATCTGGTGCTTTTTACTCTTTCCACTGCTGTACCATTGATGGTGATGGGTGTGTGGGACCCTTGCTTCCTCCTGAAATCAACAATGATTTATTTTGTTTTGTCAACATTTAGTGCTAGGCTGTTGTTGGTGCACCATCTGGTGAGTTGGTTCACTTCCTCTCTGTATGCCCCCTCGTCATTTATGATGAGGCCGATCACGGTGGTATCATCGGCAAACTCAATGATGTGATTTGTCTGATCTTTTGCAGAGCAGTCATGGGTCAGTATTGTGAAGAGAAGTAGACCTAGTATGCAACATTATGGGACCCCTGGGATCCCTTGTGGGATTTTGTACTTCTACAAATGTAGCATTATCTAAGATACTAAGCATTTCTGTAAAGGCTCAACCAGACTCTCTTGCGGTTTGCTGTGAGGGAAAGGTTGGTTTGCTTTTTATTTGTTGTATTCTGTACTGCTTTATTGCCTTTTTCTATTTTGTATACTGTGATTTGTTTTCTTTACACTGTTTTACTTGTAGCCTGCTTATAACTGCATATTAAAACTTGAAAAGACACCACAGCTCTGTCTCTTGTGAGTCAAACAAAAAATTTTCCCACCCTCCCAGCCTGTTACTGATGTATTCTTAAACACCACTGTCTTTCTAGTTGTCTGCCCCTTATGTTAATTTAACCATATATCTCATTTTCTCTCTGCTTTTACTGGTTGGTGTGAGTAAGCACAACATTATCATTTTGTGAAATCAGTCTTCTTCAACTATTTAAATTTATTGGTCATCCTACTGTATTCCATAGTACCAGAATAAAAAAGAGACCACTCCCTTTCAATCTATCTTGCTGTTTTAAAAATAGTGACTCTCCACTAAAACGTAACTTTTTATACAGGTAAAACTTAACTTAAAACAAGTAACCTCCATGGTATCCCTGAAGTCTCAAAACAACCCACTAAACAAGTGTAGTGGGTACAAAAACAAAACAGTGTAAGAAACTTCTTTGTGTGGAAGATTTGCAGTCTATATATTTCTAGTTAATCACTGTATATTAATCAGATCAGACACTGACACAGACACTGACACAGACACAGACATACTAACTAATTATACAATTATATATATTTTTATAGATTGTTTTTTAGGGTTCTTGTACACAGACTTGAAGAAGTCTAGAAGGACAAAAGCGATCTTTGTTAACAATAGGTTATGAAAATAGAAATTGATTTTTACATGCAAAATGTATGTGTATATATTTATATATATATGTTTTGATTGCAAATGAACTAAGGTTGATATATTTCCAGCCATGTAGTATATTGTCGTAATAATCTACTTAATAATCTGGTTAAATAAGAGGTACCACATCATTATAACTTTTATTTAAAATACATAAAGCTTATATTATTATGACAGCTACTAAGTAGGGCAGGACCAGCTCGAATGTCACACTGATGGGGGAAGGGATGTGAATTTAACATGTGTACCAATAACACTTTGTTTTACAGCACAATAAACCACTCCCATGCCTGATAAAAAGTATATATATATATATATATATATATATATATATATATATATATATATATTTAGAAAGCTTGTCAAATTATTACTCTATTTTTGATTTACTTGGATCGCTTGTCTGTGTACTTAATAAAGGATTTTCGACTGGAAACAGACTGCCTGCCTTACTTGGATTACTTTCGAATACTTAGTAATGCTGTACAATTATATATTTTCTATTATTATTTTTTGTTTTGTTTTGTTTTGACTTAAGACGAGTTTAAGTTTGCTACTTCTACTACTATTGTCTGATCTGATTAATATACAGTGATTAACTAGAAATATATGGACTGAAAATCTTCCACACAGAGAAGTTTCTTACAATGTTTTATAAAACTTAACTTACCTACTTTCACATCTAACTCCTCTAGTGCACACTGCATTGTTTAGGTTAAACCATTTTTTTAATCTTACCTTTAAGCATCTATTGCAAGACCACCAGTTATTGGAGAGCCCACATTCTGCCTCTCAGTAGTCATCTTGGGATTAGCGCTTCTGTTTTCTCCTGGTGAGAGAAGAAGTGCAGTTACATTATTTCCTGGAGACGGCTGATCACTAGAAAGCTTAGTAACTGCTTTACAGGTGACAGCTTGGAATCTGTGCGTATATTCTGATCCTGGTGAGAGTAGGAGGAGAGTGCACTGGTTCCTGACTCTTTCTGGTTGGAGAGTGAGTGTCTGTGCTTAACGTACCTGATTGGGCTGGTTACTATTCCTGGCATCTACCAGAAAAAGGCTACAAGCCTGCAGACCCTGCAACATCTGGAACAAGACTGTGGATCACCAGACAGGCCGTAGCCTGCTTCTTTTCATGGGATTGGTGCTAACATTTTGCTTCTGGTGAGAGAAGAAGCAAAGGAGTATTGTATCTCAACAGAGTGAAGCTGTGGTGAGACCAGCATTAGTAGTAGCCAGGCGGTAGCAATTCATGCGACTCCCCTCTTTTCATCATTCTTGACAAGCTAATTCTTTGTTTTCATTAAGTACTGCTTGATTTCTTCCTAACTTCAGAATATCTTCCTAAATACTTCATCCTTAAATTTTCAGGGTCTACGTATTAGTTTCCCCTCGAGTGTTTGGCAGTGCTCTGTACAGACTCAGATACTTTGAGTGACATTTTTCCTGTAAAATGCTTCAGTACTTAATATATTGAGCTCATATCGAAACATGTCTAGCTCATATCCAAACATGTCTAAAGGTCAGTTCCCTGTGCTTTCTCCAGTCAACCTGTTGAACTTGGGCATCCTGAGGCAATGTAGCAACTGCCTCATGTACACAAACAACCATCTCCTCTTACCTCTCAACAATATGACTTGTGAGAGATCCCCATATATAGCCAAATTGGAAGCCAAGCACTCTCCAGCCAAGACTGGAATAGTCAGTCAAGAGGAGAAGTTTAACACCTGTACCACACCACATTCAACACATAGTCCTCCAGAACCTACACCACCACAACCCTCACATAGTAACACAAAACATACACCTATTTTTGCGGAAGCTCTCAATAAAAATCTGCCCAAACAACAGAGACCTCCGAGGCAGAAATGCAAACAACCACCACATCCCAGCCCAAACCTTGAGACACATAGCTCACATAAACAGTGTGCCACTCAACCAGATCCCATAAGGCAAAACCACTTACCCAATACACTACTTATAGGTGACTCAACAGTAAGGCACACTGATGTCCCACTCACTAGGTTGAATAAGGAGAAAATTACAGTCAGCTGCCTGTCTGGTGCCAGGATCTGCCACATAATGCATGCACTTAGATCAATTCACAACACGTACAAATATGATTTTGTCATTGTCCATGTTGGTGTGAATGACCTGAGATGTACCTTCCTGGACTACATGAAAAGAGAAATAGAGGAGCTCTTGGATTATGTAGCCCAGGCAGGTATGACCCTAGCTCTGAGTAGCATCCTACCGTCACCCAGAATGATACCACAGTACAAGTAGAAAATGATTGACTTCAACAATTGGCTAAGTTTCTGGTGTCATTTGAAGGGGATCCAGTATCTGTCTGCCTGGGATGACATGATCAGCAGACCTCGATGCTTCACCAGAGATGGCCTGCACCTGTCACCCCAGGGATTCCGGATACTGGCCAAGGCTCTTGCCACCCCTATAGTGCCTTTTTTAGACAATGTCCTGAAGACAAAATTACCACCATAACAGCTACAAGCAAACAAAATCTGAGGATTATGCTACTCAATGCTAGAAGTTTAAATCTCAAAATGCACTCGCTCGAAGCACTCCTTAAAATGGAGAACATCGACATCTGTGCAGTGACCAAGGCCTGGTTTAAGGCTCTGGAGAGCACCCCAGCACTACCAGGCTATAATTCATACCACACCTTTCGGCCCCTAAACCTGGACCGAAGCACTAAAGGTGGTGCTGTCTCCATATTCATAAAGGATATGCACACCTCCAGACTAGTAGCCCAGAATAACGCATCAGAGATACTTCAGGTGCAACTAACACTGGGTAAAACTACAATCCAGTTTGTAGCATGCTATAGATCCCCCACCATGTCCCAAGACTCCCACTCCACATTCCTAAACACACTGGAAAATATTAGGGTACAACCCAATACCCTTATACTGGGAGACTTTAACTACCCCCCCATTAACTGGGAAAATTACTCATGTACCAACACACTTGCTCAACATTTTCTGGAATTCATTAATTCCAGTGGCCTGGACCAACTCATTCTTACCCCCACCAGGGGTAGAAACTTCCTTGACCTGGTCATTACTAACATGGGCGACTGTTGCTCTACACCAGTAATCAACTCCTCCCATGTCAGATCTGACCACAAGCTAATCACCATGGATATCTACATCCCACCCTCATCCCCCCCAAAGGAAACCACCATAATTAACTTCTCCAAAGCCAGTTTTGGGCTTCTAAAAACAGAGGTGGCTAACTTCACGACACCCATGCAAATGGAAAATAGGCGCATGACTGCTGAATCATACACCAATCCACTGTATGAGCACATACACAAGTGCATGGAACGGGCCATACCAAATAGAACCAAGATGCTCTCCTCCAAAAAAAGGAAGCCAATCTGGTGGTCCCCCACCACAAATAAACTCTACAACAGAAGGAAAAAACTGTTGCAGAAAAGGGTGAATTCCCAAGACTGGAAAAACTCCCTTGTTAGCCTCAGCAGAAAACTGAGATCCATCATCAAATCCTTTAAACTTAGCTACAGAAAATTGCTGCAGATTCTAAAGACAACCACAAAGCATTCTATAGTTATGTCAAGAATCTACATGGCAATACTCAGATCTGCTCTGAGTTATCTCACAATGGCAATACATATACAGAACCAACTGATACTGCCAGCATACTGGCCAACAGGTTCAGTGCAAACTTTACCCCCTTTCACCTCCTAAAGGGGCTATCACAATACCTGATTGCCAAGTCCCTATTCTCACAGCTACATAGGTAAAATCCGCACTGTCCAAAGCCAAGAATACAGCTTCCATGGGACCTGATAATATTCCTGGCTATGTTCTACATGAATTACAAAGTGAACTGGCACCACACCTGAGTACCCTGTTCAATCACAGCCTCATTTCAGGCTTTGTTCCTACCAAATGGTGCACTGCTATGGCCATCCCACTCCACAAAGGGGGAGCGACTACAGACCCTGGGAACTACTGCCCCATTACTCTGACGAGTCTGATATGTAAAGCTATGGAGCGCATCATCATGGACCTTACAAATAAGGACATAGGGAATCTCCAAACTCTGGACCCTACGCAGTTTGGGTTTGTGAAAGGTAGATCATGCCTGCTCAACCTGATAGACTTCTTCGAGTCTGTCACCAGAGCTGTGGATGAGGGCAAGGTAGTTCACACAGCCTACCTGGATCTTGCCAAGGCCTTTGACACCATCCCTCACTCAGGAATCATAGATAGACTCACTAAACTAGGCATAAACCCCTATGTCATAAGATGGGTTGCCAGTTGGCTCGCTGATAGAACCCACACTGTGAAAGTAGCGGACTCCAAATCTGACTACCGACCAGTTACAAGTGGTGTCCCACAGGGATCGGTCCTAGGTCCTCTCCAGTTTGGCATCTACTTCTCTGAGGTTCAAGCCAACACAAAGGGACTCTGGCTGACCAAGTTCACAGATGATTGCAAACTGGGAGCCATTATTGATTCTCCAACTGATGTAGACATTCTACTAAAAGGCCTCACTGACACCAATGACTGGTGCCAGAACCATGGACTTAAGTTCAATGCCAAAAAGTGCATTGTCATTCTCTTTGGGAAAAATTTGGTGCCCATGAATTACCACATAGGCGGTAGTCCACTAAACACTGAAGGTGTGATAAGAGACCTGGGGACACAGGTTGACAGCAACCTCTCCTTTGATAACTACATTGCCACTGTATTCAGAAAGTCCTTCTATGTGGCACATCTCATTACAAAAGGTTTATCGTCCAGGAAGAAAGAGGTCATAATCCCTCTCTACTCATCCCTCATTAGACCTATTATAGAATACCCCATTTGGTATGTACCTCACTAGACACTTACAACAACTGGAAAGGCCACATAAATACCTCACTAAGAGGATCTTAGGCCTTAGACGCATGCCCTATAAGGACAGACTCAAAAAACTCCAGCTATACTCTGTCTCTTATCCCCTACTTAGAGGCGATCTCTGCTTGACCTACAGAACCATGTCTGACCCAGAGCTGCTAGATATGCTACACTTAAAGAAATCCCGATTCCTCCATGCCACACGCTCCAGGGACCTAAACCTCATTACCACAATAAACAGAACATGCTGGAAGGACAGGTTCCTAACCCAGAGACTTCCCATACTCTAGAACAAACCTCCCATTCATGTCAAGCACAGCACTTCACTGGCCCTCTTTAAGAGAAATCTTAACGACTGGATGGGCAATAGAAAGTTCACCCTGGGGATCACTTCAGTGGCCTTGCTTGACAGGGGCACTGGGAACTAACTTTGGGTGGCATGATGCCAAGGAATCGTCTTGGGATAGGCTTATATAGGCTCCAGGGCCATTAGCCTAGTACACACCTATGAATCTATGAACCTATAAATCAGTGGATGGAAGAGTGAGTCACTAATCTCACCGAAAAAAGTCTTATTACCTAAGATCTTTGGTGGGGGTTGATTGTTACTGATATCTCAGTGTACCTATTAACAGTCTTATTGTTTATTTTATTAGGTTCTAACCATTAATATATAAGGCAAAATGGAAAAATATTATCCGTGAGAGCATGAGAAGCTAAGGCAATTACACTGGTCAGTGTAGCTTTTTGTGGTAGCTAGAGGTTAAGCAGACTGCAGAGATGACAAACCCTTACGAATGGGCTTCAATGGCTTTTTGCTTCTGATGCATTCATACCATGGTCTCAGGGTTTTTTTTAGTCGGAGGAACAAAATAGGATCACTAATTTCAAACTGATGACTCATTGTAAAATACTGCCACCAAATGACCAAAGGAAGTCTGCATTATATTGACAGGAAGTCCCTTGTAGATTCCAAAAGTTATTCTGTCCTAGTAAAGGAAATTAAGAGACCTAAATTTAGCACATTTACTCTAAATACCAAATCAGAACTTATTAGCTGGATTAAAGAGATTAGGGGAAAGCAAATCAGTGGAGAAGTAGTTGATATCTAAACTGGACAATAGTAGGATAGACTCTGTTGCCCGAAATATTATTTTGGGGAAACACTGAAATTAACCTTATGATACAATTACCCACTGAGGTATGTGAAAAGGATATTCACTTGGAAATAGTTATAAAAATATTTTTACACACCAGTTTCATTGTGTAACATGTTTCCAGGACTGAAAATACAAGGCAGATTAGGGGCTACCTGTATGTCTTCTGGAGTTGTGTAAGATTAAATGATCTCAGAGTACAGTTCCAACAAATGACTGATGAAGTGTTCACCATATGGAAATCACAGCTAAAGTTTATTTTGTAGGACACCAGGAACAGCAAGACGCAAGGGAACATGCAGACAGCTTGTTGTCCATGGTATTATTGATGGGTGAAGAAAAAAGTCATAACTCAACAATGGAAAAGAAGGGATTCTCCCCCCCCCCCCAAATATAGAAACAATGAAGAGTTAATTGACAGACTTCATGGATGACGGAGAAAGATGTCTACTGACGACGCAGATGTTTCAGAATATTGGATATCCTTGGTTCCAATATCTACATCAGACTGAACAATCAAGGGGTAAGACATAGAAAATAATTGGTTTGAATTACAGGGATGTGAGAAAAAATGAGGCCTCCCCAATGGTGACCTTGCTTTTGTTAACATTATGTTTACATCTATGTTTATGTATAAAGTACTAAACACACATATGTGAAATGAAGTGGCAGTTGAGGCTGGATGCTACAGTGTTCCCAGGCATCAATGACAACATAAGTTTGGCTCCCATTCTAAAATTGAATCATATTAAGGGATAAACAGTTGCATAAAACCTATATGGTTCAGTGTATATTTTACTGAAATATTTTGGTATTTTGGAATATTAACTGGCATATGTAGTGTGTTATTGTTTTTACTTTATATATGTTTTTTAGTTTATATGTTTTTTTCATATTATTTTATAATATTTTAGACATATTATTTATTAAGAATATAGATTACCTTTGTATATTAACATTACTAATATACGTATATATATTTTTAAATGTATTAGTTTGTTTACATTGTATGTATATCATATATTTGTATGGTTCTTAAGGTTGAATTTAAGCTAATTAATATTTTATTGAAAGATGGGTATGTTAATTGAATGCAATTAGTGTGAGAGTATATATGCTCACAAGTGTGTTTAGGATTATTTGTTCTGAAGAAGTCTGTTCATTAAAGACGAAACCTAGGTAAACTGTCGTTGTTTTTTGTGATTGGTGCTAACCTGCAGTTTCTGACAATGGGTCGATACCAGTGGTTCTTCTTTGTGGTTTTAGGGAGAAAAGCTCCATAGCTGGAAATTTTCTTTGTCATTTCAGTTCTTTCAGACTTTACATTGACAATAAATATCTTTGAAGTTCAAGTATTGGATCATGCTAGAATGGCTTTTAAGTCACTGGTCTCTGGCATCCCCATAAGCCTAAAAAGAAAACATAAAAGTTAAAAGAATACAGAAAGTTACCCAAATAGTCTGCTTCTTTTATTTAAGTGGAATCAGACATCACCACTGAGACACTTGATCAGTCCTTGGACCATCTGGCTGTTAAACCTGTTTCTGCCATCAGGACTCCTAGAGAGGCCAGTACAGTGTAGGGTTCCTGCTCGTCCAAACCTACTAACCAAATGAACGATTTGTATGAGAGGAAGAACCAAGGCTATTCATCTATGAAGAAACTGGGGGAATCCCACAAATTCTTGTCTGAGAAGACATCCCAAGAGGTATGTTCAAGGTCTGTTCTTCCTCCTTATACTATTTACATAGAGACTCCTAAGAAAAGGAAACAAAAGACCAAACAGATTTCTCTCCCAGCTTCTTTCTCCTAGGGAGCCTCAGCAAGCATTCTTCAATTTCTCTCAAGGGCTTTTTAAAACTCTCAAGGCTTTGTAGCCACCATACTTTGTATCTTACACTGTTTCTATACCTCATAATAGGAAGAGGGAGTCCTTCACTAAAGAGTATTCATCCCAGATTTACTCTCTTGTGGGATATATGTCTTAAGTGACAACACTATGGGTTCCAATTCCCTTATGAAGAATGCACTTTTGGCAATATCATTTATACAATAAGAAAACATGACTACTACATGGGAAATGTAGCAAGGAGATTTTAATCATCGAATATTATGATTATAATAAATATATATTATAACATTATGATTATGATAAAGAACTCTGATGTACAGAAGTGCTTGTAAATTAATTAAATCTCCTTTCTACTTGGTTCCCATACAGTTGTTGTGGTTTCCTCCATTGGAACGTATTTTTAAATATTACAGGATTTACCCCAATTGCTTCCATTTTTTTTTGTGTACCATTTATAAAATGATGGAGTACTTAACCTAGTAAGGTAAGCAAATATATGATTTCACAAAAAAAAAAAAAAAAAAAACAAACAAAAAAGATATTATGGCCTTATACATATGGAGGTACCAAAGCCCCTCTGCTATTTCAGATCTTTTAGTCTCTGAAGGATATCTTTTTTTCTGCTTCTCTGGCATCAGAATCCCTGTCACTTGTTCCTACGGAGACAGGTGTCTTTTATAAGGTAACTAATACTCATAAATACTTATATAAATGCCTTACCTTTGACCATGCAGTTGTTACTTTGGAATCAGATAAGATCACTAAGTTGCTTCCTTTCACTAATGTCTTACCCAATCAAGGCTGGCCTTGAGCCAACTGGTGCCCTAGGCAAGAGTGCTCCACAGTGCCCCCCTGCACCATCCCGTGCCCCCACCCTGGTCTACCTACACGATCCAGATTACTTTTCTTCAATTTTTCTCACAGTTTGTCTTACTATTTAGGTTTTTCTGTTTTCATTCAACACATTTTAAAGATACAATCTATTTACTACAACAAAATAAACAAATAAATACTGGAAATGTACCCCTGCTAGAGTGGCACCCTAGGCAGCCACCTAGTTGGCCTGTGCCTAAGGTTGGCTATGTACCCAATGACAATGATATCAAGGCCATGAAGTGATACAGTAAAAAAATTATACCACTGCCAGTTTACCAGTCCATACCAACAACTATCAAACTCCTATAACAAGATACATGTACTCTATATTTCATATTATGACTATACTGATCTGTACCATTTCTGACTCACAATACTAAGCCTTTCTCACAGGACACACTTTATCTCAGCCTCCCAGGTAGCACTAATGTGGTTATGGTGCTGCTGATATTTCCTCTAGGACAGCTGCTGCCAGATCATATCTAAAGAAAGTATGTCTGGCCCAGGCTGCAGTCAATTCCACATGATCTCAAATCCAAGCTAGTTAACACACCCTTAGGCAAAGATAACCCCTTTGGTGACTCTTCTGCTGAGGCTTTCCAGAAAACGGAGGCAGGAGTAAGATAACACAAGGCTTTAAACAGCTGCTTCATTGTGCTATCCCTATGTCTCAGAGGAACTACCCCTTCAAATCAGGACCATTTTCTTTCACAAATGTCAAAAACCTTCTCAGGAAGGAAAGAAACTATCAAAACCAAATGAGAAGACAAATCCTAAACAAACGGAAAGAGCCAGCCACTCGTAACTTAACGCTTGAATTTATTACACACAAAATACAGCGTTTTCGCAACCTATATCAGGAAGCTTCTTCAGAGATATAAAATAGCGCGAGACAGCGCTTTAAATAACAAATAACAGTAAAGCATTACGTTAATTGCCCAAATATACAAATGAAAAGAATACTTCCAATAAAAATATAAATAATAAAACACAAAAATAAAAATTTTTTAAAAATGCAATAAAGCGTATATATGTTGATAAACAACACTATTAGCAAGAAAACATCAAGTTGCTAAAAATGGGCTACACGAAGAGGACTAACTAAATAGATCACATAACATTAAAACAGTAGCTATATACTTCATTTTTAAATAATAGCAGCTGCAAATGTATCAGTTCTATCGATACATTTGCAGCTGCTATTATTTAAAAATGAAGTATATAGCTACTGTTTTAATGTTATGTGATCTATTTAGTTAGTCCTCTTCGTGTAGCCCATTTTTAGCAACTTGATGTTTTCTTGCTAATAGTGTTGTTTATCAACATATATACGCTTTATTGCATTTTTAAAAAATTTTTATTTTTGTGTTTTATTATTTATATTTTTATTGGAAGTATTCTTTTCATTTGTATATTTGGGCAATTAACGTAGTACGTTTTACGTGCCTGTTATTTGTTATTTAAAGCGCTGTCTCGCGCTATTTTATATCTCTGAAGAAGCTTCCTGATATAGGTTGCGAAAACGCTGTATTTTGTGTGTAATAAATTCAAGCGTTAAGTTACGAGTGGCTGGCTCTTTCCGTTTGTTGAGGTTTTTCTGTTTTTTACTAGTTTGTACTTTCTTCTATTTTTCGAGAAGACAAACCCTGGTCTGAATTCAAATGATGTGTGTGATCCTTTACTGGCAAAAATACTAATGTCTGACTCTCTTCTATCTCCCTCCACTTAATAACGCCTTCACAACCTTGCAGGAAGAACCTCTCTTTCGCTCTTCTTTTGGAAAAGAATTATGTCAGATGCTTGGGTTTTGGAAATAATGAAAAACAGATTCAGACCTCAGTGGAATTCTCAATAAATATATTCAGGGAATTCTCTCAAAGCAATAACATCTCGTCTTTCCAGTGCTTTTAAATCCTTTTTATCTGGTGATAACAGAAGCTGCTCATCCCTCTCAAGCAGGAAAAGTATTTTGCTCCAGACTTTTCCTAGTCCCAAGAAAAGAGGGAACATGAAGACTTAAACGTTCTAAATAACTTTCTACAAGTTCCAAAATTCAAGGTGCCAACCCTCCAAAGCCTTTTTCCTGCCATTTTCCCTTCCATCTTCAAACATTCTTAGTTACTTTGTACCTGAAAGCTGTCTCCTTGCATGAAAAGATACTTTTTTTTTATGATTTTATGAATTTGGATATCACTTTCAGTTTATTGCTTTGTCTTTTGATTACCTATGCCTCCAATGCTTTTTACAGCATACTTAGCCCTTGTCATAGCTTTCTGCAGGCTCCAAGGCATCCATATTGATTCATACTTACATAATTGCTTGATTCATGACACTTCTGCTAAAAAAAATCCTTCAGGACTTACACCTCATAACCAATCTCTTCCTTCAACTAGGATTCACTCTGAACCCAAAAAATATCTACCCTGGAACCCACTCTCTCTCTCTGGTGTTTCTAGGATGTCCACTAATTACCTCCAGCATGATGGCATTCCACGCTCCAGAAAAGGATCTGGTTCTTACCTTCTGCTTCCTATCCCTAACAAATCTTCAGATGACCTCAGCAAGAGAGAGCTTTTAAGAACATGGACTTGAAATCCACTATTTTAATGATCTCATATGCCAGATTCCATTTGAGGAAGATTCAGTGGTACCTCAAATCTAGGCTCTGCACTGTCATTCTCTATCTTTTCCAATCCCTATCTTGCACATTGTGAAGAAAGAAGTTTTTATGGATCAACCAGCTGACAATCAGTCCAGGGGTTGCTTTTGTTGTCCCATTTCCCCAAAAAATGGTGTCAACAGATGCTTCAGATTGTTCATGAGGGACCCATTCAAAAGGCATCGAAGTTCGGGGAATCTGGTCAAAACAAGACAGGAGTAAACACATAAACATCAAAAAAGTTGAAAGCTCTGATCTTCACCCTTCAGACTCTTCATCATTTCTGGAACCCATGACCATTTCAAGTTGTAACAGGTAATACCAGAGTCATGTGGTATAGTTATACAAAAGGGGCAGCAAGGTCTAACATCTTTTGCAAACTTGCTTTGATAGCCCTGGAAATTACAAGTCATCACAGCCTCCTTCTCTGGGCTGTACACATCCCTTCAGAACAAACTTCAATAGCAGAGTGTATGAACAGATTCAAGGCAGACACTCATAAATTGATGCTGAACCAACAGGTTCAGAAAGACAATCCAAAGTTATTAATAGTGAACCCTTTTGTCCCAAATGGCATTGGTTCTACCTTCTCTTTCATCTATGCAATGGCAATCACCACAAGTTACACCCTATGATGGACTTGCTTACACAACAAAAGCAGTCTCCTATTCATCTGAACTATAAGGCATTGAACGTCACTGTTTGGATGATAGGATTCTAATTATTTTCAGGTGCTTTCACTCTGAGGACATGCTAAAGATAATAAGGGAGCCAAGAAAACCTACAACAAGAAAATCTTATGTTTCTAAATGAAAACATGTATATGGTGATGCAGTAGGAGATAAGACCCATACCAAGTGGTCTCTATTATCCTCAAATATTTGGGTGAGCTGCTCAACTGCTCAAACAATAGTACACACCTTTAATAAGATGAATTTGTCATCTAGTTCAACTTGTCTGCTTATTCATTTACTCTTACAGTTTCTTAAAAATGTTCCCCACGTCAGGCCTCCCAGGAAATCTATTTGTCCTCCTTGTGACCAGAATAATTTTCTGGAAAAGTTAACCCTTTCTCCTTTTGAAACAGTTTCTTCTGTATCTATAAAATGTTTCACTTGGAAGGCAGTTTTATGAGCGGCCTTAACATCTGGCAAGTTTCTGAATTAAAGACTTTCATGTGCTCTCCTCTCCTCTTCTTTTCTTAGTTTTACGTAAAGTCATAGTTTGCCCTAGAACTAACCTTTTCTTTATATCAAAATTTATAACTGAGCTGTCTCTGAATCAATCCATCCATTTTCCTGCATTCTTTCCCACTTTCAAACAATAAAGGAGAAATAATTTTTCATTTGTCAGATGCCCACAGACAGCAGAGATTATATATATGGCTTCTTTTGGAGCCTTTATCATGGGACTTGACTTTGAAGATAGCACACCCATCTTTGGGGCTGGAATCAGATAGCTGTGGGTCTTATTCCCACACCAAGTACATGGTATTGACACTGCACAACTGAGTGTGCTGTCATTTGGATGAGACATTACACTGAGGTCCCATTTGTCTGAGTATGTGGCAGTTCAGTTAGATGGAAAAGATACATTGGCATGTATTGCAAAAATTGTGGAAGCTTTATCTTATATTCATATCACAAATATTTTTTCAAATGTGGGTATGTCCTTATGCATGTGTTTATTGCTTTCTCTTTATGGAGAAAGTCCATCTGAGCACATACACCCATGCTCCATATGAACATAATTATGTTAAACAAAACAAACACAAATACCAACCCATTCTGGTAAAAAAGTCCCAGTAAAGAAAACCAAAAAATTAATCCAGCAAGACAGAGGGACTCCAAAATGGCCAGTTTCAATAAAAAACTTTTATTGTCGACACCACAAGTGCTTTCATAGACTATGCTGTTTCTTCAGGTAATGTCCATCAAACTAAAATACTCAGTTTAAACTAATACCATATATCGCCTCCCTTGATTAATCATGTGACATCAAGGCACTCAAATTATTTAAACAGTCTCATAAAAGCATATGCATAACACCTAAGTACAGAAATCATAATACATTCATAAAAATGCATATGTAACATATATATATATATATATATATATATATATATATATATATATATATATATATATATATATATATATATAAAACATAAATATACAATACAAAGGTAAAAAATATTCAGCGTGTTAGGTTCCTGGATTTCAGCTTAGATCTTATAGGGACCACATCATTGAGTTCATGCCCACTATCACCTCTCAGTCTAATGATCCACTTAGACTCAAGTTGCTCAGTATTATTCCTGATGTCACCTCCTATTAATGTCTCGTGCACCCTCCCTACAACCAAAACTTAAACGGATGCTCAGTACCACTGGCAATGACATGTTTTGCAAGGGCATTGGTTTTATTCCCTTTGCTAATATAATACAGATGTTCCTTTATTATTTCTCTAAGCATTGCATCCATCTTGCCTATGTAAAATTTTGAACACAATAAACAGTGGGCCAAGTAAACAATGTGGGAGGTGCTACAAGTGGCAAAGACTTTGAACCTATATATTCTATCCTGGTCAGGGTGTGTGAAAGTAAAACTGCTGTCAATGTAAGAGCATACACTACAAGTGCCACATGCTAAAGTGGCATTACTGCTATATTCATGCGTATTCCTTGAGTAACATAAGGTCCTTTTTAAGGATTCATGTTCCTAAATACAAACCTGGGGGTGGGATCTATCACTCTGGAAATATCTTTGTCTGTCATAAGGACTTTCCAGTGTTTTCTAATAACATTCATGTACACAGAAACATTACTAGAGTAATGTAATGGTACCTTCAGTTTACACTGATTGTTCCTATTATACATTACTCTGTCTGATGCAGGTTTTAAAAAATACGGTTTAGCTGTAGTCACCCTTAAACTTTTAATCCTCTCTACATTTTCACCTATTTCTCAGTCACTATAACCTCTCATCCTTAAACAGTGCTGTGTAGTTTCTACCTGCTCTTGAAACTCCTTTTTACGTACATTTAACCTGGAGGCTGTAAAGACTTGATTTTTAACCACATTATTAAAAATGTGGATGGTGTGCATACTATGCCTTTACAAAATATGGTTGACATGGCATGGTTTCTTATACAATTTAGTAAAAATGGAGCCATTCCCATCTACTTCAACAGTAACATCAAGAAAATTCATACTGTGTGTTGATGCATTCATAGAAAAGTGTAAATAATTAGTTGTATTATTTACATACATCTAAAACTCTCTTAACTGCTGTTTAGTACTTACCCATAGAAAAAACAAATCATCAACAAACCTTTTATAAAACAGTTCAAATCTGAAGTAGGGTCCCTCATCTATATGCTCAATTTCCCACATAGCCATCACAGTGCAGGCATAGCTATGGGCACACGAAGTGCCCATAGCTATGCCATGATGCTGCCAATAGATGGAATTATCAAATACAAAAACAGTATTTTCCAACACTAATCTCAATATAGTACAGACAACAGAGATTCCCATCTCTCCCAAGTTAAAGTGTGCAAAAACTGTTCAACCTTCCAAGACCCCTTCTTCATTAGGCATAACAGTCAATAAGGAGGTGACATCCATAGTAACAAAAATAAATTCATGCATAAAAATGTTTCCAGTGTTAGCATTTAAAAAAGCAAACAAATGTTTCAGAAAATGCTCAGTGTCCCTCAAAATAACCATATTCTTACTTAACAATGGTCTCAAAGTTTTTTCCAAATAGAGAGGGGTCTGTAAACCAACTGTGTCCTGCTACAATAGGGTGCATAGGGGAATTTTGTGCATGTTTATGAACTTTCAGAAGACCTTGTGCTAAAGGCAGTAGTGGGTCTATAACCATAAAATAATCTAACAAGTTCTTATCTATCATTTTCTCTATATATAACTTGTTTAATGAATGTGTAATAACTAACTTCATGGACTCAACTCTTTTTTGATTAATGGTTAAATAAGACTTCCTATCTGTTAGCATATTGTTCATAGCTTCATTATACCAAATGGTGTCCATTACAACAACTGCCGCCCCCCCCCCCCCGGCTGCAGGTTTAATTACAATCTTATCATTTTCTTCTAACTTTTTTTGCTTACAGAAAAATAATGATACAAGAATATATACATTTACAAAGTTTATAGTATAGTACAATTAAAAAGAAAAATTGTTGAGATACATTCTTAACAGGCAATCCAGATTTTAACAGTTAAATATAAGTTTACTTCCTTTGACCACATCCTTAATATTCTATCCAAGACTGCCTTTGTTCTATATATACTTATTCATGATATTCCATCCATTCTAAATCTCATTATACAATCATAGGTTCATGTGTGTACTAGGCTAATGGCCCTGGAGGCTTTACAAACCTAGCCCATAAGATTACCCTGGCATTGTGCCACCTGACCTTATCTCCCAGTGTCTCTGTTGAGTAAAGCCACTGGAGTGATCCCTGGGGTGAATTTTCTATTTCCCATCAACTCATCAAGATTTCTCTTGAAGAGAGACAGTGAGGTGCTCTGCTTGACATGTATGGGAAGTCTATTCCATAGCATGGGCTGTCTCTGGGTTATGAACCTGTCCCTCTAGCATGTTCTGTTGATTGTAGTAATGAGGTTGAGGTCTCTGGAGCGTGTGGTGCGGAGGGATTGGGATTTCTTTAGATGTAGCATTTCTAACAGAGCTGGGTCAGACATGGCTTTGTAAGTCAAGCAGAGATCGCCTCTAAGTAGGTGATATGAGACAGAGAATAGTTGGAGTTTTTTTAGTCTGTCCATATAGGACAAATGTTTAAGGCCTAGAATCCTCTTTGTGAGGTACTTTTTGGTCTCTCCAGTTATTGCAGGTGCCAAATGGGGCATTGTACTCAATGATTGGCCTAATGAGGAAAGAGTAGAAAGTGACAATGACCTCTTTCTTCCTGGATGCAAAACCCTTGGTAATGAGATGTGCCACATAGAAGGACTTTCTCACCACAGTGGCAATGTGGTGATTAAAAGAGAGGTTACTGTCAACCTGCATTCCCAGATCTCTTATAATGCCTTCTGTGTTCAGTGGACTACCATTGATGTGTTAATTCATGGGAAGCGGGTATTTCCCAAAGGAGATGATGACACATTTTTTGGCATTGAGCTTAAGGCCATGGTTCTGACACCAGTCATTGGTCTCAGTGAGGCCTTTCTGTAGGATGTCAACATCACTCAGGGTGTTAAAAATAGCTCCCAACTTGCAATTGTCTGCAAACTTTGTCAGCCAGAGTCCCTTCATGTTGGCCAGGACTTCGGAGAAGTAGATACCAAACAGGAGAGGACCCATGACCAAACCCTGTGGGACTCCACTTGTGACTCGTAGGCCGTCTGACTTGGAGTCAGCTACATTCACACTGTGGGTTCTATCTGTGAGCCAGTTTAAAAGCCACCTAGTGATATAGGTGTTGATGCATAGCTTAGTGAGTTTTTTCTATGATTCCTCAGTGGGGAATGGTATCAAAGGCCTTGGCCAGATCAAGGTAGGCTGTATGAACTACCCTGCCTACATGCACAGCTCTGGTGACTGACTCAAAGAAGTTGAGTTGACCAAATTGAGCAGGCACACTCTACCCTTCACAAAACCAAAGTGTGTGGGATCCAGAGTTTGGAGACTCCCTATATCATTGTTTATTAGGTCCATAACAATGTGTTCCATAGCTTTGCATAACAGACTCATCAGGCTAATGGGGCAATAGTTTCCAGGGACTGTAGTCGCTCCTCCTTTGTGGAGAGGGATGACTGTAGCAGTGTGCCATTCTGTAGGGACAAAGCCTGAGGCGAGGCTGTGATTGAACAGGGCACACACGTGAGGTGCCAGTTCACTCTGTAGTTCATGTAGAACACAACCAGGGACATTGCCAGATCCCACAGAAGCTGTATTCTTGGCCTTGGACAGTGTTGTTTTAACATGTGCAGCAGTAATACTGGATGCCTGGCAATCTACTGGTATTGTGACTGGTTCCTTGGGTGCAGTAAAGTTGGCACTGAATCTGTCAGCCAGTATATTGGCTCGGTACAGGAGGTACCATTGTGCAGTAGCTCAGAGTAAATCTGGGTATTGCCGTGGAGATTCTTTACATAACTATAGAAGGCCTTGTTGTTGTCGTTCTTGACATTTTATGTCCTGTACTATCCAAACACAACTTATTAGCATTTTTTTAAATGTTCAATATTTCTGTCTTTTTTATTTGTATACAATCCATACACAATCATTCAAGTATCCAATTTGGAAAAAAAGCATACATTTAAATTAGTTTTCATATAACCCGCATATTTTCTTAACTTTAAATGCATTCTACAAACATTTCATTGTTTTCTCATCATTACAAATACCACTCAACTCATCCTTCATCTGTTTATGTTTCATAGGGACCTTAGCAGGCAATGTTACCAGTATAAGTTGCCATAAAAGTCTTTTGACTGCATTTCATTTTAAAACTCTCTTGTCGTTCTCTTATTGCCTTTTGGATTTCCTTTATTACTCCATACTTAAAACATTGTCCATGATATATTCATCCCATTCTTTCTGTTATCGTTTTTATTTTCAAATCATACTCCATCTCTTTATCATTTCATAATGCTGTTTATTTTCATTTAAACTTCTTCTTTCCTCTTATTATTCTTTCCACTATATCCTTATATTTTCTTCACATAATCTTCCAAACACAGCCTTTATCCACAGTTTATCTTCATTAAAACCCAATATAAGTGTAATGATGCCAAAAATGCCAACAAGCTCCATTCCATATTTTCATGTCCACTCAGTGCATATGACATTGCATGAAGCTCCACACCATGTTTTCATGTCTCCACAGATTATATAGCACTGCAAGAAACTCCATTCCATGCTTTCATGTCCACTCAGTGTATATGACATTATATGAAGCTCCATGTCATGTTTTCATGTCTCCTCAGATTCTAGTGCACTGCAAAAAAACTCCATTCCATGCTTTCATGTCCACTCAGTGTATATGACATTGCATGAAGCTCCATGTCATGTTTTCATGTCTCCTCAGATTATAGTGCACTGCATAAAACTCCATTCTATGCTTTCATGTCCACTCAGTGTATATGACATTGCATGAAGCTCCATGTCATGTTTTCATGTCTCCTCAGATTATACTGCACTGCAAAAAAACTCCATTCCATGCTTTCATGTCCACTCAGTGTATATGACATTGCATGAAGCTCCATGTCATGTTTTTGTGTCTCTTCAGTATATGTGGTACTAGAAAAAGCTCCACTCCATGTTTTCATGCCCCTTTTCCAACTTTTATGGATGAATCTATGCGGTCCTGGGAGTAGTACTGAGGGCACTAAGACGCATTTAGAATGAAACAGCCTATGGTCAGCTGGAAGGTATGCAGATTGGTGTGGGGTTAGACTGTGGCAATGAAACAATCTGTCTTAATTGTATCATTTTTAAACCTAGATGTATACTTCAAGTACCTTAAACATATACTTGAAGATTTCAACATGGTTGTTCCCTTCCTGACTCTGTGATTACTTTTGAGATTTGGAAAAGTTGTTATGCTTATAAGCCTAATGGAAATCTTTACACCATGTTTTGAAGCAAACACCTACACGCTATCTGCTTCTTAATCCCACCCCGACTTCCTATTTTGCTCACTCCCTTTTCAGTTCTACTTCTTAGTTGTCCTGGTTCTTTCTTTGAGTGTGCACAAATGGAAAAGCTACTAGTTTAGTCTGAAAATGGTTAGACCTCTCAATAATTGCGTATAGCCATAAAACATACTATTACACAGTAACATATTTAGCATGTTCATCTAGTACCTTTGCTTTTATATTGTGAATCCTTTTTGCCATGCAATGCGTCAGGCAATTGAAGAGGTCCAATATCTATTTGTGCTTCTATGCAAACTGTCTGGAAAGTAATCTTATTTTTATTACTCATATATCTAGCAACCTGGTAGTGTGAACATTGGCTCTAGATGATTGCCACTGTTCAAGTGACATCCCAACCTCATGTGGAAAAATGGGGAAAAGGAGCTGTGGACTGATGGATGGATTTTGTAGTAAGCAGTTAAGACGTTTCTGACCCATGAACTTTACATAAATAGCCTGAAGAAGGAAACTTAGTGGAAGGCTTCAATTCTAGTTCTTTTAGCTCCAAACCTTCAGTTCTTTGTAAGTTTGCCTAAATGTCTATTTTAAACATAACACTTTATTCATTCTAAGCTTTTTTGCTACAGACATGACTACTTATCTTACTGTGGATTATCTCTATGGCATTGAGACTAACATGACCCAGGATATAGAAATGATGAGACAGAGCCTGCGTGCCTGTCTCTTCAGAAGAGGGATCGGAGGGTTTGCTAAGGAGGCTTCAGTAGAGAATGAAAATACATGAGATCAGCAACTGCCAAGAATGTCATGTGACTGAGATTTAGTAGATGACAGCGGTGGGGGTGCCCCCATTGCAATACCCCTTTACACTGTTTCACTCACTTCTAGCACAGCACATCATCATGGGGATAGGGGCACTAAAACCTAAAGAGTTAGCCGCAGCTTGAGTGGTGCCTGGATAAGGGGCTTCATCAGAGTTACTCAGGAGGCAAATGAAGACTAAGGGAATCAAAAGTCAGGAGTAAAAGGTAAAGCTCATTAGCAGCTCATAGCTACAGCCCTCTTTGCAAAACTGCAAGACATGCTGTCCCACAGCATGCAAATGTCTTGATTTGAACATACTTTCTTTTTACACACCTTAGTGAAATGAATTCAATTGCTACAGCTATGGAAAATGACTTTTTACCAGGCTTATAGTTTATAACAATACATCTTGCAGTTTCTGTCTGTCCTAAGTGTTCTGTGCTTCTTATGTATGGTCGTCTCACTCTCATTTCTACTGCTGTCTCAATACAGTCTTATTTTACTTCGTATCATTTCCTCAAACTCACATGCAGTTCAACACACTTGCATTTCTTCTTCTGTTAGCCCTTTCAGTTGGGAGCCCATTTTATCATTTGCTCTACATGAATCTACATTGCGTTAATAATATTACTTCTGTTTCTGTTGAAAGCCTGTGCTTTGTCTTGCTCTGAGAATTTAAATTTCTCACCTTTGTACCTCTGTACCTATTGTGTTAGCTGCACAGAGATGTGACTACTTATCAACAACTTGTTCGCCAACACCTGAGCAGCAGGCACCTGTAACATCAGCAATCTTGTGTCAAAAAACATTTGTGTGTGGCAAGCAATCTCACCCGCACCCTGGAGCTTTATTATTCTTTCTCCAAGGACACTGCATATTGTGGAAAGTGAATTGCTGACCTCAGCAGTCTTTGTCAGCAAAACATTCTCTCTAATTTTAGAGGTAGATTTTTTTGTTATGCAGGCATTGTAGAAATAAGAATCCAAGAGTTTAGTTTGGAGTAATAATTATACACCCCAGCTGCACAGCTGTAGAAGCATGTACTTAAAACATAAAATGATTTCTCTTGGATCTCAGTGCTCTCATCCCTTACCCAAAATGAACCTCTGGGACCTACAGTCAGTCCTGGATAGTATGCTCAAGGAACGGAAACTCTTCTATTCTGCTACTAAGCCTGAGATTTTTGGAAGAGCTAATTACTCTGCATCAAATATTTCTTCATTTTCAGATATCTTTTTCTTCTTCTTCTTCTGCCACTGGTTTACAGTATGTATCCCGCTGCTACATAGACTTGAAGAATTGCAACTACTAGAAATTATACTGGAGTAACTCCCCATCACAACAGATACATACACACAAATGTGTAAATACACATATAATGCACTTACTCTCAAGACTTTGTATATTTTATAAAGAAATCTAACCCAAGGTAATATAAAGACTCTGCTTTATAAGTTATATAAGAACGGTCTATATTAGAACACCGAACATTCAAAATTTTGAGTGTTCTAATATCGACCCGTTTTCAGCAAACTCTGAAAATATCGAAGAAACAGAAAACTGAATTTTTCCTAGGGAAAGAATTTGGTTGCCGTTCCTGTTGCTTCGATATTTTCAGCGCTGTGGTGGAAAGTTACGGGTCGGGCTTCAGGTAAGTGTGTGGTTGTGTGGACGTGAGGGTTAAGGTGGGTTAGGTGAGTTAGGGTTAGGGCGCGGGTCAGGTAAGTGTGCGATTGTATGGACGTGACGGTTAGGGTGGGGTAGGTGAGTTAGTGTTAGGGCACTGGTGAGGTGACTGTGCGATAGTGACGGACCTTAGAGTTAGTGTTTAGGTTAAGGTAAGTGGATAGTTAGTGGTGTATGCATAGTTTAGTGTAATGTTAGGTGTAAGAGTTTAGGTGTATGTGAGTGGATTGCTGTTTGTTTGGTTTGCTTGTGTTGTGTGTATGTGTTTTGGAAAAGCGAATGTTTTCCCTAGGAAAAAATTCGCTATTCTGTATGTTTGATGTTTTAAATTTTCGATTCATAGGTTTCGATATTAGAACACTCGAAATTTTGAACGTTCTGTCTTCTAATATAGACCCATATAAGAAAATATGGTTCTTATCAGTGATTTCATGAGGTACCGGAGATATCAAATATGCTCAAGCTATAGATGAGCAGGTGGGGAAATCAAAAAATGGCTGCTCTGCTTAGAGTGATTTCAAAAACTAAAACTGACTTAATTACACACAGTAACATTAAGCAGTGAGCTGGAGTGAATGGTAATGGAAATTATGTATTGCTACAGCAGAATTCCAGAAGGGCGGGTTTAAAAGTATTCCCACACTTAAGAACCAAACAAAATGGTCCCTAAGTCATGTCCATCAAGTAAATATGACAGGGCTTTATTTTCTGTCATACAGTAGTATTCAGCAGTATATGTCACTTTTGACAAGTCTGCACCTGTTTGTGGTCAGCAATGTCTATGAACGGTATAAAATCTGCAGCAACAGATTCCATGGGATTCAGCTACTATGTCTATTTACAAAACCGAATTTTTATATTTGCTTAATTTCCAACTGTACTAGAACTTCTCCATAGGAAATGCTCTTTAAGGTACTTGGTTCTTTGATCAAACACCTTGTAACAAACTCCCGTCAGAAAAATAAGAATGTGAAGTACAGCTTTCGTGTTTCCTATCAGCTGAACTTCCATGCAGGGATTTTCTTACAGTGTTACCCTGTCTACGGTGTTACATTCTGACAAGTCACCAAGTCAGTGCATTCTAGAGACAGGATACATTTAATTCTTTCTCCTAACAGTCATATAATGCAGCATATTGCTTATTGCTGAAGTCTGCTTTAGATTGCTAGCAAATGCAGCTCTTCTGCAAAATACATTTGTATAATTTATAGTGTAGAACATGAACCAAATCTGAACATGGAGCTTTGTTTCACTTTGCTCATATGGACAGGAAAGATATGTTTGTTTAAAATTTCTTATCCGGCCTGCTGTGTCTAAAGAATATCAGGTAAATAGTAACAATTCTTAAACAGCTATACATCCACAGCTATAACATATACCATTTTATTGTAAAAGTGACTTTCGTGAGACGTGATAAATTGTGTTCATGACTTACATAAGGACTGTTATAACCACTGCCCCCCCCCCCAACACACACACACACACACACACACACACACACACACACACACACACACACACACACACACACACACACATACGCACACTCTGTACAGTATCAAGATCATTTTGTCAGCCTGAAAGGCAAATGAAACTAATTCTGTTGGGGAGAGGGATGTGAGTTTTAGCAAAACACCTGAGGCCCTTAGTTGCTGGAAAAATCCCTAGCCTAATGTATAGCACAAACGCAACCATTGATCACAAGCTGACAGTCAGGGGAGAAATTGCTTAGCTGGTGAATATTAAAATTACTTCCATTCTTGTCCTTGGCCACTGTGTTAGTTGATGTGGGAACTCTTAAAGGAGCAGGTACCTGACAGTCCGTTGAGAAGCTAAAAACACGATGCTGCAGTACAATAACAAATGATTTCTACTGGGACAATGCAGTGATGATACCTTATCTGGAAACTTCAGTGGAAAGATTTATCCTTTTGTTATCAGAGCTGCAGTAGATGATCATTTTGTGTTGTATTGCTTCTTGATTTAATAGTTGTATTACTTCTGCTGCAGATATTACAGTTTTAATAAGTACTAGCAGTTTTTAACCTGTTTGTTGTCCAGGTAAGCCCATTGGATAAATTGTACCTTTTCAGGAATTACCCAAGATCATTCTCTAGTTGAGTGACCTATTCAGCCACACAGTATGTGAACAAAGGTGAAAGGGCTCAAGCTCTGTACCCTGATGTTTGGTAACAGCTCAGGGCTTTAGTCCTCTGCTCTAACTACCACTTTACCTCATGCTCCACATATAATTGTTGCTGTGCATCTGATCTTCAGCAGTGAGCATTTATTACTAAAATAACACCACTCTCACACCTAGTCTCACTCTTTTCTTGTGCTTGTAATTATAAAGTTGCTAGTTAGAGGTCGGAATAGGGGATTTGTGGACTGCTGCATCAGGTGTTAGTCTGACATGACCTTAGGATGCAATGATATTTTGTGGGAAATGGGACTTGAAGGGGGTTAAGGGACCGCCAGTGTTGTTTTCAAGTGGCAGAAAAACAGAACAGTAAGTAGGTCAGCCTGATACTATACAAGCAGGGAAGAATTTTCATGTAACAAAAGAAACTAAGTGGAATAAATCTTACATAAGGCATGATCTGTAAGGTACCTATCTCTTGAGTTAGGGGAATAAAAGTGAGTATGAGGAAAGAGAAAAGTCTTGTTTTGAACGTGGATATATTTATTTTTTATAATACTTTATCTTTGCAGGATAAAGTGTACTATACTTCTATGGAAAGAACTGATTCTGTTTGAATAGGCGGGGCTGTCCCTAGGGTTATGTGCAAGAGGAGAGATATGGTATACAAGTACTCATCTTACCAAGTACATGTCTATGTCTCAAAGACTGATTTATCCAAATTGTTTATGCCGTTCATTAAATCAAGTTAAATCTTCTAAGAATGCCATTGTTTGAGGGTTTTTTTAATTTGAAAATGAAACTATCATTTGATTTAAGTGGCAGTTTAATCTCAGCATTGCTTGGTATGTTTTTTTTTTTACAGCTTTCTAACCCCATCAATGCAGCAATATTTTTAGTGATGTGTGATTGCAGTGCATTGGTAATGGAGTGGAATGGGCTTTCTGTGTAGGTGGTCCTTGCTCTTTTTCCAGTGCTATGCAATCGAAGAGTTAGTATATTACCTAATATATCATCTCTAGATAGATTCCCAGAAACCAACAAATGAAACTTATTGAAGTGAAAATCACACTAAACAAAATTAACTATACATACATACAATCAAATATTTCAAGCAGAGGCATTAATGCCCTTCTAGCCTGCCAATATACCAGAACCATACCTCTCAACTGTACAGATTTCTGCAGAATGTCCAGATTTTGCCTCATACTTTTGGTCCATTTTTTATAAATGTGTGATTTTCTGGCAAATTAGTGGCAAATCATTAAAGATTGAAGTTAGAAAATAATGACAAACATTTAAGTTTCAGACTTCATACCCCTCAGAAAAATTCACACTAATGAAAACTGTTATTCTATCAACTTTCTAAGTTTGTAAGATCAATATTAAAAAAATTGCCCCTATTTTTGGGCCTTTGTCCCACTTTTGTTCATGGCTTTGTCCAGATTTCTTGCTCTAAGAGGTTGAGAGGTATGACCAGAACACTTGTTTGCATAATAAGTGTTCAGGCTATTCTAAAAAATGTCTAAACTAGTACTTGCTTTAATGTAATTTGGTAATCTGTTCTATGCATCAGCTGGTTTCAGAGAATCAATTAGTACACTTCTCATTCCTATAGAATATTCTACATAGGTTGTCTGATGATTCTCTAGTACTTTTTGTTAACCCCAAACATTTCCAGAGGTAGTTGTCTCTAAATGCTCTATATACCTGAATAAGATCTCCTCTTAGATATCTGTAAGAGACACTGTACAAGTTCAGGTATTTTAGTCTTTCATAATAATTTAAATTTCACATCCATGGATGCCCTTGGTACATTTCCACTGTACCCTTTCCAGTTTACAAATGCTTGCTTTCTTATAAGGTTTCCATACTGTTATTCTATTCTTCTCAAATGTGGGTCTAATGGAACGAACAAACAATGACTTCATCATTTCTGATTTTTTTAGACATTATATATCTTCTTATATAACCTATAGTTCTATAACAATCATTAACCAATTGGCTGATATGATTAGAAAAACTCAAAGCTGGATCTACTCATATACCCAGGTCCTTAAATGAATCTACATTTTCAGTCACTGTAAGCTGTATTACATATTCACATTTCAATTTATGTCTCCCAAATCTCATATGCTTAGCTTCTGACGTATTTATCAACATATTATTCTCCTGTGGTCAAATGGTCAGTTTAGTCAAGTTCTTTTGCAGACATCTGTAACTGCACAGACATCTACATCTTCTAGTGATAGAAGCCCTTCCACAAAGTGCAGTTTTTTGGTTTAAGATCCTAGCATTTAACAGCATGGCCCTTATTTTGTTCTGATTGTTAAGTTCATGTCGGCAATGTTGTTTTCGAGACCTTGCCTAAAAAAGACACTATGGGGAGTCAAGAGGGTTTGCCAGCAGCCGAAAGTCTAGAGGTGCCAGGTGCAAACTGCCTCTGGCAAAGCAGCGAGGTTTGTTGATCATGGCTTCCCATGCTGACAGAAACTGTATCCCCTTTGAATGACACCAAAAACTGAGCCAGTTATTGAAATCAATCATTTTTTATTTATACTGTCGCATCATTCTAGATGAGGGTACTATACTGCTCAAGGTTAGAGACATACCTGCCTGGGACGCATACTCAGAGAGTGCAACCATTTTTCTCTTCATGTAGTCCAGTGAGGTACATCTCAGGTCATTCACACCAGCATGAATTATGACTGGGTCATAATGGTACTTTTTGCTGAGAGGCCTGAGTGCATGCATGATCTGCAAATCCTGGCACCAGATAGGGAGCTGATTGTGACTTTTTCCTTGTCCAACCTGGTGAGTGGGACATCCATGTGTCTCACTATTGAGTCTCCAATGACAAGATTTGTTTTTTGAGTGTTACACCTTACTGGCTTGGTCGTTGAGACACTGATGCTGCTGTGTGTCATGCGTGCTGTGAGGACAGTGTTAGTTGTAGCAGTGTTGTGTTTTGGAGGTCTCTGGTGTTTCAATAAGTTTTTTGAGAGAACCTCTGCATATGTGGATTTACGTGTTTGATGAGTACTATGTGTATGAGTAGTGGCATGTCTCTGAGCAGTGGTACCATGAGCATATGTAGTGAGGTGAGTTGACAACCTTCGCCATGTTACTGTTTTGAGTAACAGAGAGCATGGATTCTAGATTTTTGGTGTAAACACATCTCTCGCATGCTGTACTAGAGTATGTTATTAGTAGACGGTTGTCTGTGTACATGAGTCAGTTGCTACACTGCCTCAAGATACCCAAGCCCAACTGTCTTTAATGCAAGGTTGAAGACTGTTGTCACTAGGGCTGGCTATTCAGAATCGATCACATATTTCTTTTTGGGTTTTTTGGAAAATCTGTTGAATTTAACTGTCCAGCTTGGATGCACAGCTACACAGCAGTGCACAGTGCTGCGTGACATGAAAATGCAGGATGCAAATACCAGAAGCTAAAAACTAAAAAAAAAATTAAAAAGATTCAAAAGGACCGATGAGGATGCTTATTTCAAGCCCTAAACTGGCCTCCCTTTACCAGACAGGTCCCAATCAGCACAATTCTCTCACAAAAGTGCAGATTGGCTCCTTCTAATCTAAGATGGCCTGGAAAACATGCTCAGAACAAACAACTACAAACAGTTCCAGAAACAGCAAACCTGTATCTGGACAATGCTACAGCTACTAGCTACCTAGTTTCATAAGGAACACTAGAGAATGTTTAAAACAGCAGAAAAATAGCAGTGAGACACTAAGAAATGTTTGAAACAGGTGAAAATCAGCAATGAGACTCTAAATAATGTTTTAAACAATTAAGAGATCAATTATTTAAACACTGCTTGGTGGGAAAACCAGAACAAACAGAGCAGATAGCTTAAAAACAGTGAACAATATCAGTAAATTCTTAACAAACAGTAAAACTAACAAAAAACTTTGTAAACAGTGAAAACAGCAATAACATTTGATTTAACAGGCACAATAAAGCAAACATTTGCAGTACAACATTGTAGTTTAGTACACAGTAAATGCATACAGTATAAAAATAGGCAGCAGACAATAAAAAATGCAGTAAATAGTATAAATAAGCAAGAAAACAGGTAACTTATATTTTTGGAAGCTTGGAGGCCTCTAGTCATCTGGCATCTCAGCTCAGAGTTGTGGCTGGTAGCCTACCTCAGTTCAGCTTGGTGCAAACAAGCAGAAACCTGCTCAAATGTAGGGGCTAAATACCAGAAGCTAAAAAATTTTAAAAACCTTTAAAAAGATTCAAAAGGACCAATGAGAATGCTTATTCCAAGCCCTAGACTGGCCTCCATTTACCAGACAGGTCCCAATCAGCAATTCTCTCACAAAAGTGCAGACAGGCCCTTTGCAATCCACGATGACCTGGAAAATGTGCTCAGAACAAACAGACCACTACAAACAGTTCCATAAGGAGCAAGCATGTAGCTGGACTATGCTACAGCTACTAGCTACCCTAGCTTCAGTGGGAAACACTAAAGAATGTTTAAAACAGCAGGAGAATAGCAGTGATACACTAAAGAATGTTTTAAACAGCAGAAAATCAACAAAGAGGGGCTACATAATGTTTTAAACAGTTAACAGATCAGTTATTTAAACACTGTTTGGCAGGTAAACCAGAACAAGCAGAACAGATAGCTTAAAAACAGTGAAAAATACCAATAAATTCTTAACACACAGTGAAAAAACAAAAAAGCTTTTGAAAAATGTGAAAACATCAATATAATTCAATTTAACAGGCACAATAAAGCAGACAATTGCAGTACAACAGTGTAGTTTAATACACAGTAAATATGGTATAAAAGTAGGTGATAGGCAATTAAAAAGTGCAGTAAATAGTATAAATAAGTAAGGAAACAAGCAACGTATGCTTTTTTGGAAGCTCAGAAGCCTCTAGTCATCTGGGATCTCAGCGTAGAGTTGTGGCTGGTAGCCAACCTCACTTCAGGTTGGTATAAACAAGCAGAAACCTGCTCAAATGCAGGGCCTAAATACAAGAAGCTAAATACTTGAAAAAAATCTTTAAAAAGATTCAAAAGGACCAATGAGGATGCTTATTCCAAACCCTAGTCTGGCTCCCCCTTTACCAGCCAGGTCCTAATAACCACAATTCTCTCACAAAAGTGCAGACAGGCCCCTTCCAATCCAAGATGGCCTGGAAAACATGCTCAGAACAAACAAACCACCACAAATAGTTCCAGAAGCACCAAGCCTGTATCTGGACTATGCTACAGCTACTAACTACTCTAGTTTCAGTGGGGAAACACTAGAGAATGTTTAAAACAGCAGAAAAATCACGGGTTCAAAATGGCCGCTGTTCTGTAAGCACTGCTATCAACTAGGTCTTGATATACCCTGGATGAAAACAAACCCAGAAGGCAACGCAGAATTAATAATACAGAAATAACTGTAGATATTTACTGCTAATATCATCCAGCAAACAAAAGAGGAAGAAAAAGTGACAGATTCAGCTCAGAAACAGCAGGATTAACTAAGATTTCTGAATAACAGCTTAAGCAATGTGCTACTAAGGCCCTGCATCTGACTGCAAGATTGCTAAAACACTATACAGCAAGATGTCAAAAGAGGAAAATAATATGGAAACAACAACAACTAAGACCAAATTCTCAATACTAGCCTCACCCGAGAAAGACACAACTTCAAAAAGACAAAAGACAACTAAACAAACTGACAACTCTAAAAATACAAATAAATCCAAGACAGACCAGCCAGCTAATCTGGAAGACATAAAATCTGCCTTATTACCTATCCAGCAAGCATTAAAGGACTTATCATTACAATTTCAAACCTTTGGTGACTCATTCAGCCAAATAGTATCCAGAATGGAAAAATCTGAGTCCAAAATAATAGAAAATGAAATAAAAATAGACTCTATTTCTCAAAAAACTGATGCCCATGACAAAGAAATACAAAACTTACAAGCAAAATTAACAGACCTGGAAGCAAGATCTTGAAGGAACAATATCATAATCAGAGGAATACCTGAAACTGTACTTCATAACAATCTAATACCAACAATCAAGCAAATAATAAATTCCCTCCTAGAGGAATCTGAAGAAATGCAGCAAATAACAATAGAGAGAGCCCACAGAGCCCTGAGGGAAATGCAAACATCACTGAAACCAAGACCTGTCTATATTAAAATATTAAACTACCAAGATGTAAATAAAATCATACTGGCAGCAAAGAAAAAAGGCACACTCATCTGGAATAATAAAAAAATCTCCTTTGCTCAAGACCTCCCAATACAAATAAGACAAGCAAGACAACTACTATCTCCATACTGCAGGTTCCTAATAGAAAAAATCAAATTCCAGATGAAATATCCAAATCAGTTAATCTTTTACATCAAAGAGGTTAAATACATGGTTGCTAACCCCAAAGAGGCAAAAGAGACATTCCTGGCTGTTTTCAAGCAAATTCCACCTTCAGAAGTGAAATAAATCCACAAAAAAAAGATAAAGGTCCCTTGGATGAAAAAACGACCCCATTCACGAGCACTCTAGCTGGGATACAACTCTGAAATCTTCCCCTTGCTGTCTAGGCCCTTGGGTCATTGATGTGAGCCATGAGGAACACAGGAAAGGGAAGTACAGCCTGGGTGGGAACCAAAAATGAACTGCTGTTTCCGATGTACGAATATAGGAAGGAAGTTCCCATCTCGGATATTGGCTTGCAAATTCAGTCCCCCTAGGCTTTTGATGGCTTCATTAAGAACAGTCAGACAAAATGGATTTCAGCAAGCTCCAAAGGATTTTACTGCCTGAAAAATGAAAATTGATCTGCACCAGCTAAAAGAAGAAAGCTGAACCATAGATGTCAACCAACCTGCAAGCAAAACCTTGAAGAAATATGGTACTGTTGAACTGAACCATTCACTAAAACAGTACAACCAGTACTGTGTAGGTGACTGAAACTCCAGCCTTAAATAATAGACAAGAAATAAACTGTCAGAATTATGCTAGCTCATAGATTAATATTGGGAAAAAAAGGGAAAAAAATTGTTAAATGTTTTATGTAAATACTAGAAATGTGTTAAAAGATCCTGGAGAGAAGTAATCTCAGGAAATTAGTAAAATAACCTAACAATCCTGGGATAATGTAAATATAGCCTTAATATGTCAACTGTAGCAGAAGGACTGTTTGGCTAAGCTGTTTTGATTTATTTATTTATTTATTTTTTTGTCTCTCTATACTTCCTACATCTGTTAAATAGGTGCCAAGTAAATATTTTATAACCCACACAGAATGATGTTGAAAAACATCACTATAGGCACCAAAGAAGGCAAAAACCTGAATAAGTAAAGGGGAGGAAAAAGAAGTCAAATGAGAGAAAAATGTAAAAATGACAAGATTGATTGTTTAACAATATTACTATGGTACACATATTGCTATAATTTACTGAGGAATGTATATTAATATGCTGTTTTAAAAATACTATTAGAAAGAATTAGTCACAAGACAAAAACAATACATGCTGTACCTTAAATGCAATACCATAATTGTATAAATAATATGTTGGAAGAGGCTAGGGATATTAAGTAGCAGTGTTTGTTGAGGGAACTAGTTTGTTCAGCTTTGTCCACATTGTTTATAGTAACACAGGGGGGATACTATGGAGTAAATCTATATTTAAAAAGAAAACACATTCCAAGATTAGACGTAAAGGTAAACCATATAATGAACCTTCATCCTCCCCCCCCCCTGATTATTCCTGGTCCAGGGATATAGTGGTTAGGCACAGTGTAGGGACGGGGATAAATAGATGCTTTCCTAAACCATCACACAGTAACACATACAAAACTAACAAAACAAAACTAATATACATGGCATATCTAAGGAATACACCTAATAAATAAATGTGGGAAATAGAATCATGGAATGTTAAAGGGCTCCAAAACAAGAAGAAAAGAAAACTATTCTTACACCTTACATTAAAAACCACAGCCAACCTCATACTAATACAAGAAACGCACTTGACTGCAGAGCAATGGGCAGAAATTAGCAGAAAAAAATGGATAAGTCAAATCATAGCTTCAGAGGGGAAAACAAACAGTGCTGGGGCTGCCATAATAATTAAAAACCAATTTAAGGAAAAAATACTTAAAACCAAAGCTGACAAGGAGGGAAGATGGTGCTATGTAACATTTAATAGTCCTACAATACCAAAACCTATAATGGTACTTAATGTTTACGCACCCTGTAATAACCAACAATACTTTTTTATGTCATTATACCCAACCTTAAACCGATTTAAAGATCACTACCTAGTGATTGGAGGTGACTGGAATACATATCAAAACCCAGAAAAGGATAAATCTAATCTGACCAAATCACATAATAAACAAGCCACATTAGCCCTTAATGAACTCAAACAAGATTTCAAACTATATGACCCTTTTAAACATGGGAACAGTGCAGATAAAACAGGGAAATTCACATTCTATTCGCAATGCCACAAAATGTGGTCAAGGATAGACTTCTTCTTAATCTCTGACATATTCATTAACATGGACCCAACAATAACTATACATACCAGGTTCTTTTCAGATCACTCCAAAATCACACTGAACATTAACTGGGCCAAAAAGATATACTTAGAGAATAGGGGTCATAATTGGTCATTAAACCCTAATTTACTTTCCAAAATGGATGTAATAAAAGAAACATAAGCAATACTAAAAATAGCTCTTACAAATATCACTAACTCCCAAGTACGAACTGACATAGAATGGGCTGCAACCAAAGCACAAATCAGAGGATTGTTTATCAAAAAAGCAGCATACTATAAAAAAATACAACTGAAAGAGGAGCATATACTGAAAGGAAAAATAGAGCATCTTGAAAAAGAACTAATAAATAACCATAAGAACCAAACAGAAGCAGAACTTTTAAAACTGCAAAGGGATCTATATATGTTAGAAACCAGGAACCTATCTTTCTATGAAGCCAGAATGTTAGCCACTTACGCAGAAGAAGCTCAAATACCATCTAGAGCTCTGGCCAGAATTATCTGCCAGCACAAAAATGCCTCCAATATATCAGAAATAAACTACAGAGACAAAAACTACACAAAAAATGAAGATATTATTAAAACATTTGAACAAATATACTCTCAAATATATGGAGCACAAATACTACAAACCTCAAAGGAAGATAGAACTCTTTTTCCTTCAAAAACTGAAATTCCCTAAATTCAATTTAGACCAACAAAAAAAACTAACTGAGCCGATATCCATCAGTGAAATTATTACAACAACCAAACACTTAAAAGTGCATAAGGCTCCAGGTCCGGATGGACTCAGATCAGAATTTTACAAAGCATTTTCCCCCTTGATAGCCAAACTACTATACTATACACTGAATTACATAAAAAACTATAAAATAAATGATATCCACTTTAATGCCTCTAAAACTATATTTATATTAAAAGAACACACAGACCCCAAAAACCCCAACAGCTACAGACCCATCTCCCTCTTAAATATAGATACTAAAATATTTACCTCTATACTTGCAAACAGAATGAAAAATCTGATAGAAAAAATCCTCTCCCCAGAACAATCCGGTTTTACACCACATAGACAGACTAGTGACAATACATTAACATTAGATGCACTAATATCCTACTCTAACCGATACAATATCAACATCTACACAATGGTAGTGGATGCCCACAAGGCATTTGATAGGGTTAATCTAGAATTCTTAATCCAAACACTACCCTACTTTAATATACCCAGTAACTTCATTCAGATCATCCAAACTCTCTATAGCAACCCATACACATCTCTGTATATAAATAAAACTTGGTCAAATAGGATCCTAATAAAAAATGGAACAAGACAAGGATGCCCACTATAACCCTTCCTGTTTAACCTATACCTAGAACCACTCTTTCTATACATTAAACAAAGTACATATCACAATCCTCCATCAATACACAACTTCAAAATATACCTCACTGCATTTGCAGATGATCTGAACATATACTGCACTACACCAAATTCAGATATAAACAAAATAATAGCTGCAATTGAACATTTCTCGACTATGTCTAATTACAAACTAAACCTTAATAAAACTAATATTTTCCCCCTAAAAACACCCAAACTCATCTCACTAATACCATTGTTAAACACAATAAAAAGTAAAGAAGAAACTAAATACCTGGGAATCACCTTTTTCCAGAGTAACAAAGACTTCTACCAACACAATGTAAACCTTAAATGGCAAAATATAATGCAAGACTGCAAAAGATGGAACAACCTAAAACTACCATTCTTGGCCAAAGTATCAATAATCAAAATGAACATTTTACCTAGACTAATGTATATATTCATGACATCACAGACAACAATACATAATAAATTCTTCAAACAAATTCATACCTTCCTAGCAAAATTTATATGGGAACCCAAAAAAACCAGAATCTCCTATCCAAAATTAACACTCCCCAAAAGCAAAGGAGGACTAAATCTACCAGATTTTAAAATGTACTACTCGATCATTAACACTAACAAAATACTGAGAATAGCTGAACATAACCCGTCAATGGAAAATTGGTCTCCTTTCTGGGTGACAATATATTATAGATATATTAAAGCTCTAGGTTTCAATCTCAAAGCACTTCCATTCCTGAAGCAGAAAGAAATACGAACATATAACATTATAGAGCCCTTAAAACATTCTATCAACCTAGCGCAAAAACTCTTTCAATTCTTGAACCTTAGACATGCCATGAAAATACTGCAACCCCTTCATAAAAACCCAAATTTAATAATAAACAATAAGATGCTGGACTTAGTCCCTTTTCCCAGACTAAAAGATAAAACAATCCAAGATATCTATCCCTACCTTAACTGTTCAATACAAGAAATGAGGACCAACTTAAACCTCCCTAAATCACACATAATAATCCTAAGACAAATCAAAGAACTGTGTTCCAGTTATCTCCAAAATATTACTATGACCAATAGTGACATAGAAACTTGTAGCAAGCTTTGGAAAACTATTATCACAACAAAGAAAACTATTACCAATTCATATAAAATGATAAATGAAATCAAATACCAGAAGGACCTCCTCTTCTCTAACTACTGGAGAAAAATTAAACCATCCATAGATGATCAGCAAATAAGCCAGGCAATCAATCTAACACTGAAGATTCTACCCCTCAAAAAGTTAGCATACACTCAGCTCATGATCAATAATAATGCTTATTTTACACCTGCAATCCTACACAAATTTAACACATCAAAATCACCTTTCTGCCCACACTGTAAGGATCAGATAGCTGACTTAATCCATGTATTTTGGAGCTGTAAATGTGTCTATAAACTCTGAAACTCTCTCAAGGTACAATTACAAAAAACGGGTTATCAAACATCAACATTAACTTGGGAATTGACTCTGTTACACATTCTCCCACCCAACATCCCAAGAAAACAAGCAAATACACTTTTAACAATTTTCCTACTAATGAAACTGTATATAGCTTTTAAATGACTAGATACGATAAATATCTCTTGGGAGGGTTTTAAACAAGTAGCTATACAACACCTTTTAGCTCATAAAATAGCAATAGATAAAAGAAACAAAAACATGAAATCCAGAGAAATTTGGGAACAAACCTTTAACATCATATTAGCATAATTCATCACACAGCAATTAGAAATACACTATAGTGGAACACATACAAGTTCAGATATTAAATAATAACTTGGATATTACGAATGTATATACTGTCTATATAACTGTGGAATTAACAATGAAAGCATCTATGTACATAGTGTAAATAGATATGTTGTATGACCTATATCCTGTGGTATTTGACATCAATGTATAACATATGTATATGTGTGTATGTATGTATATATGTGTGTATGTATATATATATATATATATATATATATATATGTGTATGTATGTGTATGTATGTATGTGTATGTATATATATATATATATATATATATATATATATATATATATATATATATATATGCACACGGTCATGTTGTAAGATGGTTTTTATTTGTGACACTTATTAATGTAAAAATAAAAATAAAAATTATTGAAAAAAAAAACAGCAGAAAAATCAGAGTGAGACACTAAAAGAATACTTAAAACAGCAGTAAATCAGCAAGGAGGATGTAAAGAATGTCTTAAAGAGTTAACAGATCAGTTATTTAAACACTGCTTGGCAGAAAACCAGAAGAAGCAGAACAGATAGCTTAAAACAGTGAAAAATACCAGTAAATACTTAACAAACAGTCAAGTTAACAAAAAAGCTTTGTAAACAGTGAAAAGAGCAATAAAATTTGATTTGACACGCACAATAAAGCTGACAACTGCAGTACAAAAATGTAGTTTAGAACACAGTAAATAAATACAGTATAAAAGTAGATGGCAGGCAATAAAAAAGTGCAGTAAATACTATAAAAACACAGGCAGCTTATGTTTTTTGGAAGCTCAGAAGTCTCTAGTCAACTGATATCTCAGCTCAGAGTTGTAGCTGGTAGCCCACCTCACTTCAGCCCAAATGCAGGGCCTAAATACCAGAAGCTAAAAACTTGAAAAGAAATTAAAAAAATATTCAAAAGGACCAATGAGGATGCTTATTCTAGGCCCTAGACTGGCTTCCCTTTACCAGACAGGCCCCAATCAGCACAAGTCTCTCACAAAAGTGAAGATAGTCCCCTTCCAATCCAAGATGACTTAGAAAACGTTCAAACTGAATGCAAAGAAATGCATCATCATTCCCTTTGACACAAACAATATCCTCTCACACTATCAGATCAACAAAAATACCCTAAGTACCCATGAAGTGACCTGGCATCACAAGTTGACTGTGACCTTAATTTTGACCACAGTGCATCTACTGTAGTAAGGAAAGCTTTCTACATGGCACACTTGATTAATAAAAGGGTTACCCTGAGAGAAAAAGAAGTTATACCCCCCATACTCCTCAATTATCTGACCCATAATTGAGTATAACGCCCCGTTTGGCATTTACTATGCAAAGCACTTGCAGCAATTAGAGAGACCTCAGAGGTTTCTAACAAAGAAGATCAAGGGGCTCCAGCGTGTGCCTTAAAGTCCCTGTCACTATATTCTGTATCGTATAAACTTCTTAGGGGAGACTTATGCCTGGCCTACAGAGCAATATATGACCCAAACCTAATGAACTTGCTGCATATCTGTAAATCAAATGGGAATATTTCTACCCATTCCAGGGATCTAAATATGGCCTATGACTTAAATAGGACATGCTGGAGGGACATATTTATCTCCCAGTGACTGCTGCATCTTTGGAACAGGCTACGACTTCATGTAAAACAGAGCACATCTATTAAACTGTTCAAGAGAAACCTGAATGAATGGATGGGGCACAGGAAATTCTTACCGGGGATAGAGCCCACAACCCTCCTGGACATGAGCAGTCATCACTAAATGCAATCTTGGGTATTGACTAGCATTTGTATGGTATTACACTGGGATGAAATGGCTAGGCTTAAAATGACCTCTGGGTCAATAGCCTAGCAATATCTTATGATCCTATGATCCTATGCCTTATCTATAACACATGTAATCAGTTTACCCAGTTATCAGGTCATCTTCTTATAGAATATAGAACACCTCAGATGAAAACGTTAGGTCTGAAAGATACAATCTAAACAGGTAAGGTCCTAGGACAGAGCCCTATGAGACACACTGACTGTAACCAAGAATCTTACCTGTCCAATTGCTGTATGACACTTGCCATGTCCTATCTGTAAGCTATGCAGCTATCCATCTTAGCAAGAGTACATCAATGCCTAGTTGTTCTAATTTATTGATCTGTGTTTTGCGTATGACCCTGTCAAATGCCGAAGTTAAATCTATATAAATTACATCACAGCACAATTTTTCATTCATACCTGTTATTATATTGTTATAGAACATCATATTACAGGTGGTAATAGATCTGTTTTCAACAAATGCATGCTGATATATGGTTTCAAGTCCCAACCTAGGCAATTCTGACAATAATGTATCCAATATTACCATCTCCATTATTTTTCTATAACATGAAAGTAGACTTAATGGTTTATATGACTCTGGGTTTGTCCTACTCCCCTTTCCCTTAAAACAGGTTTAATAAGCGCATGTCTCCAGTCTTAATAAATTTCCCCACATTTATATGAACTAGTAAATAATAGACATAATGATACTGTAAGTTCTTGCTGAAATGTTCTTAGGTCACAAATACTAATTCCGTCTCCTCCTTGTGCTTTGCTTGGATTCAGTTTGCACAGATCTTTTTTAACTATCAGTTTAATGCCTGGTACAGGACATCTTCCTTGATCCGGGGAGTTCATGTCATGTTTCCAAATGTCATAGATAAACTTCCCATACATAAGAACATCATCATTCTGGGAAACATTAACTATCAACTGCATGGTTTACTTGCACTTCCAGTGAAGGATATACACAGATGATTTTAGATGTAATAAATAAAAAATTAATGGTCCAACAAAAAAAAAAGTATTCTTGACCTTGTACTTACAGATTTAGTGTCATCATGCACACCTCTACTAATAACTCTCTTTCTGATTAAATCAATCCACAAGCTTGTAAACTTTTCCTTCAAACTATCTAAGCCTCTTAAAACTAATATATTAGAAATCTAAGACTTCAAGTGCACGGATCTCCTCAAATTCTATGATGAAGTCCCGAGATTCACTTATAATAACATCAGCAAACACATTGACTCAGCAGACAGACTCACAAAGCAGTTTTAAACCCACATAAATAAATGTATAGATTTGGTAGTCCCATCTAGACTGAAATACAAGGGGAAATTTAAAAAAAAACCACTACAGTGGTTCACCGACAAATAAAATCTACAACAATAGGGGGAAAAACAGATAGAAAACTATGAAACAACAATCAATAGCATACAGACCTCATAATAAATGGCAAAACTTACTTGGACCTGGTGGAAATAGCCAATATAATAAATAAATTTAATGCAAATTTCATGTCTAAGGCAATTATCTAAACTTCTATAAACCTTGTATGGCTCAATCCCCACCATCACAGCTAATGAATCTGAACTGAATTTGATGTCCAATACTAAGAACCCCCACCGTCATCAGTAATGAACTTGCACTGAATGTGATGTCCACTACTAAGAACTCCCACCAACATCATTAATGAACCTATTCTGAATGTGACGTTCTATACTAAGAACCCCACCATCATCACTAATGTACCTGAATGGAAAGTGCTGTCCAATACTAAGAACCCCCACCATCATTTCTAATGAGCCTGCACTGAAACTGCTGTCCATTACAAAGAACCCCCCACCATCATCCTAATGAATCTGCACTGAAAGTGCTGTCCAGTTCTAAGAACCCCAGCATCATCCCTAATGAGCCTGCACTGAATGTGCTGTCAAATACTAAGAACCCCACCATCATTAGTAATGAATGTGTACAGAAAGTGCTGTCCAGTACTAAGAATACTTCCTCCATGGGACCACATAACATATCAGGCTGTTTATAAAGTAGTACTACACATGCCCTGACAGAGCCTCTCCATAAACTGTTTAACCACAGCCTGGCTACAGGGTCATAGGATCATAGTATCATAGGATGTTACTAGGCTATCGACCTGGAAGTCATTTCAAGCCTAGCCATTTCATCCCAATGTAATATCATATATACTCTAGTCAATACCTAGGAATGTATTTAGTAATGACTGCCCATGTCCAGGAGGGTTGTGGGCGCTATCCCCAGTATGAATTTATGGTGCCGCCTCCACATGTTCAGGTTCCATTTCAACAGTTTCATAGAAGCTCTCTGCTTCACATGAATTTGCAGCCTACTCCAAAGATGCATCAATCTCTGGGAGACTAACCTGTCACTCCAGCACATCCTATTCAAGTTGCAGGCCATATTTAGTTCCCTGGAATGGGTAGATCTAATCCCGTTAGATTTAGATGTGCAGCAAATTCATTAGGTTTGAGTCAGAGATTGCTCTTTAAGCCAAGCATGTCTCCCCTAAGACGTTTATATGATACTGAGTATTGTGACAGGGACTTTAGTCGGTCTGTGTAAGGCATGTACTTGACTCCCTTGATCATCTCTGTTAGAAACTTCTGAGGTCTCTACAGTTGCTGCAGTTGCTTTGTGCAGTACATGCCAAAAGGGGTGGTATACTGAATTATGGGACTGATTAATGATGAATATAGAAGAATTATAACCCTTTGCTTTATAAGCAATGCCTTTGCTAATCAAGTGTGCTATGTAGAAGACCTTCCTTATTACAGTACACACATGGTGGTCTGAATTAAGGTTGCAGTCTACTTGTGATCCCAGATCCCTTACCACTTTGTAGGTACATAGGTTATTGTTGTTAATCTAGCAGTGTGAAGGGACATTGTTTTTACTGAAGCTAATTAGGATGCATTTCTTTGCATTTAGTTTGAGACCATGACTAAGATACTAGTCGTTGGTCTGTATAAGACCATCCTGAAGTATATTGGCATTATTTGGGGATTCCATGATTGCAACCAGTTTTCAGTCATCTGCAAACTTGGTCAGCCACAGTCCCTTAGTTTTGGCCTAAACTACTGAGAAGTATATACCAAACAATAGGCGGCCCAGCACTGACCCTTGTGGCACCCCGCTGGTGACGTCTGCTCGTTGATGTGGAATCACCCACTTTGATAGTGTGTGACCAGTCTGTGAGCCAGTTGGCAACCTATCTTACAACAAAGGGGTTTACATTCAGTTTACTAAGTTTATTAGTAATGTCTGATTGTGTGATTGTGTTGAAGGAATTGGCCAAGTCGAGGTATGCTGTGTGCACAGATTTGCTCTTGTCAATGGCCCTGTTCACATTTTTGAACAAATACACCAGGTTTAACAGGCAGAATCTGTTATTGATTAAGCCAAATTGGGTTGGATCCAGGGTTTGGAGGTCTCCTATGTCTTTATTTATGAGGTTTGTGATGATACATGCCATGACATTAAAGAAAAAGCTTGTCAGACTTAGGAGTCTATAATTCCCCAGATCTGTTGCCAAGCCACCTTTGTGGAGGGAAATAACTGTTGCTGTTCTCCATTCCACAGGAATATTGTCTCTGATAAGGCTGTGACTGAATAGGGTACTTAATTTTGATGCTGGTTCATGTTTTAGTTTGTTTGGAAGACAGCCTGGGATGCCATCTGGTCCCATAGAGGCTGTGTTTTTTGCCTAAGACAATGCTTTAATGACCTGCTCTTCGAATATGTAGGGTGGGGGAAGTTGGGGGCAAGGTTTGTGATAAGTTTGGAGGGGATAAGGGAGTGAAAGTTTCACCGTATCTGTCCACTAGCAAGTTTGCTTTCTGTGTGGGATCAGTGTGTGTGATACCTTTGATCACTAGTTCAGCACATGCTTCGCTCCTACCTTTTAGGCTGCATACATAGTTGTAGAAGGCCTTATGGATATTCTTGGCTGTGATTGTTAAGTTTTTCTCAAAGTTACCCTTAGAGGATTTAATATGTTGTCTTATTTGCCTATTGAGGCTGAGGAGGGTGCTTTCCCATTGTCGGGTCCTCTCCTTACTTTTCCTAGACAGCAACTTTTTGCTTTTGTTGTAAAGTTTGTTGATGCTGGATGTCCACCAGAGTGACTTGCTTTTGGGGGGGGGGGGGGCTCTGGCTTTGATTCTGTCTGGAACAGCTAAGTCTAAACACTTATACAAGTGATTGTACAAGGCTTTAGTGTATGCTTTGGTGTAGTTACCACTTCCAAACAGCACTGAGGCCTTGATAGCATTTATACCTTCCCCTAGAAGGGTATAGTTTGCTTTGTTGATGTTTTTGGTCTGACTTCCCCCTTTGTTTGGTGTTAGTGCCAGTTCAAAGGCAATTGATTTGTGGTCCAATTTAACTAATGAGGGTCTGACAGTTGTGGTGGTACATCTGTTTATTCATGTTAGTAAGAACCAGATCTAGTATGCTTGTTCTTCTTCTTGGGGTTTGAACAATTTGTTCCAGGGCATTTGAGTTAACAAAGTCAAGGAACTTTTGGACTGGTGAGTTATGGTTACAGTATGTTTCCCAGTTGATGGTGGGATAATTGAAATCCTCTATGACCAGAGTGTTTGGCAATATTTGGTTTGACCCCAGTTTGGTCAAGCCAGCCTCATATCCATCATGATCCATGGAGGGGGATCTATAACTAGCTATGAAATGAATGAGAGTCTTACCCACAGTAATCTGAACTTGGAGTAACTCCGTGGAGTTGTCCGGTCTAACTAACTGGGAGGTTAATTTATCTCTAATATAGATAGAAACAATGTCTTATTTGGTTCTCACATATTCATTTTGTGGTCTTAAGGTGTAGAAGTTATTGTAGACTTGCAATGCCGGGGTACTCTCTGAGGCCTTGAACCAGGTTTCTGTGACAGCACAGACATCTACATCCTCTAGTGATAAGAGAACTTCCCGGCTGTGCAGTTTTTGTTTTAAGCTCTTAGCGTTTGGCAGCATACCCCTTATTTTGCTATGATTTGGCAATTTTCACATCAGCAATTTTGTTTTTTGAGATCTTGTCTAAAAAAGGCACTACGGGAGAGGCAAGAGCCTTTGCCAGCATCCAAAAGCCTAGTGGTGCCAGGTACAAACCATCTCTGGCAAAGCAGTGAGGTTTGCCGACCATGTCATCCCAGGCTGACAGAAAATTGTCATGACATCAAAAACTAAGCCAATTACTGAAATCAATAATATTTTGTTGATACTGTAGCATCATTCTAGGTGAGGGAAATATGCTGCTGAAGGCTATGGACATACCTGCTTGGGACACATGCTCAGAGAGCTCAGTCATATCTCTCTTCATACAGTCCAGTGAGGTACATCTCAGGTCGTTCACTCCAACATGAGATATGACAGAGTCATAACGGTAGTTGTTGCTGAGAGATCTGAGTGCATGCGTGATTTGGCAGATCATGGCACCGGACAAGTCGCAGACCCTGACTTTCTTCTTATCTAACCTGTTGAGAGGGACATCCGTGTGTCTCACAATGGAGTCTCCAATGACAAGAAAATTTGGTTTATGAGAACTTCCCATTCATGTCAAGCAGAGCACTTCACTGGCCCTCTTTAAGAGAAATCTTGATGAGTGGATGGGCAATAGGAAGTTCACCCCAGGGATCACTTCAGTGGCCTTGCTTGACAGGGGCACTGGGAACTAATTTTGGGCAGCATGATGCCAGGGAAACTTCTTGGGCTAGGCTTATATAGGCTCCAGGGTCATTAGCCTAGTACACACCTATGAACCTATGAGTGTTGCGCTTTAAGGGCTTGGTAGGTGAGACACAGGTGTTGCTATGTGTCTTGGGTGCTGTGGGAACTGAAGTTGTAGCAGCCTTGTGTTTTGAAGGTCACTGGTGTTTTGGTAAGTTTTTTGAGAGAATCTCTGTGTATGTTGATTTATATGTTCGATGCGTACTATGTGTATGTGCATGAGTAGTGGTGGGTGAATTGACAACCTCTTGGGTGTTACTGCTTCGAGTGCTAGATAGCAGGGATTCAGATTTGTTTGATGTAGATACATCTCTTGCTTGCTTGTACTAGAGTGTGTTAGTAGTAGATGGTTGTCTGTGTACACGAGGCAGTTGCTATACTGCCTCAGGAAACCCAAGTCAACAAAGCTGGTAGGAGAAACAAGGATACTCCAACTGCCCATAATGCTAAGTTTGAAGAACTGTTATTACAAAGGGCGTGCTTTCAGGACTGATCTAGGAGGTGCTCTGTAGATGGGTGCTTCTGATGAGGTTTTTGACTGGTGGTTTAATAGGTCACAGCTCACCAGTAGTACTTCTTGGACCGGAAATATACCAAAAATGAGGGCTACACTAATTTACTACAGCTGTTTCTGAGGGAAAAATTGTTGAAATCACCTGTCCAGCTATGGCACACAACTGCGTGGCAATCACCCTTCATCAGACAGATTCCAATCAGCACTCTTCTCTGGCAAGGGTGCAGAAGCACCCCTTCTAATCAAAGATGGGTTGGAAAACGTGCTCACAATACAACAGCCACTAGAAACAGAACTAAATGCAGCAAACCTGTATCTGGACTTGCTACAGTTGCTAGCTACACTAATTTAGGCAGTGAGACACTACAAATGTTTTAAACAGCAGAAAAACTGCAAGGAGACACTAAAAATGTTTTAAACAGCAAACAAATCAGTTATTTAAAACACTGTTTGTCGGGAAAACAGAACAAACAGAACAGATGCTTGGCAAACACTGAAAAGTAGCAACAATTACTTTGCAATCAGTGAAAGAGGAAAAAAGCTGTGCAATCAGTGAAAACAGCAACAAAATACAATTTAACAGACATAGTTTGGGAGTCCAAGAATATGAATGCACATACATTTCTAGTGCAAGGAAAAAATTAGCTGATGATGTCACTCCACAAAGGTGGCTCTACTCCTGACCCTTGAAACTATAGCACCATAAGCCTAATGAGTCTCTTTTATAAGGCTATGGAGTATATTATATCAGACTTGATTAACACAGACATTAAAAATCTCTTCAGGTAGGATCTACAGCAATTTGACTTTGTAAAACATAGATCCAGGCCAATAAACCTGGTAAATGTCTTTGCACCAATACCACATGGTGAGGATGGAAGGGGCAGCATTAGAGACCATAAAGCTGAGCAGTACTGTGTTGTAACGCTCAGTGATAGGTCCACTTTACTTCTCTGACCTACAGACTTGAAACCAAGACCTATGGCTAACTTAGTTTAGAGATGACTACAAGCTGGGACTCATTGTCCAATCCCTGTCTGACCCAGAGGCCTGCCAGTAGGGTCTTATAAATGCATAGTGAATTGAAAATGGACTTAAATTAAATGTTAAAAAATGCAACACTGTCACACTTGGGAGATAAACCACCCACTCCACTTCAAAATCTATAAAGTGTTGTTAGGACTTGGGTTCATAATTCCCTCTCCTTTGATCACCATGTGGTTCTACTTGGCGCAGCTGATCAACGAGGAGTATCCTTCAGATCTGAAAATGTTACTGTCCTCTTGTAATCAGCAGTGATCAAACAAATTATAAAACACAACATCCCCTTTGAGATGTACCTCACCAGACATATCAAACAGTCTGAAATTCCCCAGAGATTCCTAACAAACAGGATCACAAGCTTAAAATCCCTAAGCTACCATAAAAGAACAGAAGTATTTTCCTTCTTTTCTGTGTCTTACAGGATCCTCAGCGGAGACCTATGCCTTGCCTTCAAAGCAATTGTGGACCTAGTGGTCCAGGATCTCTTGTACCTTCACAAATCAATCAGTCCCAAAAATACCAACACAATGGTTCTTAACTTTTTTCAGCAGATCAATTCAACAAAGTGAAGACACAGATTCATTCCTCAGCATCTCCCCCACCTCTGGAATGGAGTCCCTCAGCAACTAAAGCTATGTGACACTCCATCATCCCTAAAATGGGACCGGGATAATTGGGTATTTATAAGCTCACCATGGGATTGAATGGCCTAGCCCTCATTAAGAGGTGAGATACAGCCTAGGTTTAGAACTGCCAAGGCATAATGGTTGCAATAACCTGTAGCCTTCAATTTCCTATGATTTTTGTAATTCTTAAGCAAAAGGAATGAAAAGGTGCAGGTGGGTTTTGCTCCTGCAAAAGCATTAGCTTTTAGTTACTTCCATTCATTTTGATCAAACTATATTTTTTCACTAAATAATAGTTTTGATACTTTCATCTTTTAGGCATTTTATTTCTGAAATTTGATTTAAAGATGTAAATCACATCTTATCTGTATGACTTAGATATGACATAGACATAAAAAAAGACTTTTGCTCTAACTGTATTACTTACTTCTCTTCCTGACTGAAACATTTCAGCACTTTAAGTGCTCTGAAAAAGTCCTGAAGAAACCAACAGGATGAAGGCATTTTGATTATACTTTTACATATTTTGCTTGACTCCCCTCAATGAAGTGACAGATTAATTTCTCAGTGACTCTCCCACCTCTGGAACTGATTTCCTCGGCAAATAAAGCAGTGTGACACACTATTCTCCCCCAAAAGGGACCTAGGTAACTGGGTTTTCAAAAACTTACCCTGGGATTGACTGGCCTAGCTGAGAAAACTGCTTGAAAAGAATCTATCTTTAAACTTTGCAATTTTTGTAATTTTATAACTGTAATGGACTTTTACTCCCCAGGCCTCCACTGAAAATGGACCTGAGTGCCCATTTGGACCTGTAAACAAAAGGCAATAAATAAATAAATAAATAAAAATGCTCAGACTGGATTGCAATCAAATGTGAAACACTTTGACTCCATGGAAGTTTTTTTTTGGGCTGCATTAGAGTTATAACTTTGTCCTTATCTGGAAGAATGGAGCACTTTCATTTCTAGCACCATGCCCTTGTGGCTACTGATTGCATATCTTGAGCATAGTTTAAGGGATGTGTCACTGCCAAGTTCTGACCCTACACAAACCAGAAGATATTTCTAGAAAGAAACAGAAATAAAAGTTTTATGCGAGATAAACCCTCTTGTGAATCTACTCTATCTAAATGCACTGAATGTACTAATAATCGTACAATACTCAGAAAGTGACAAGATAAATATAACATATTTATGGACATAGGGAACCTCCAAGCACTGGACACTTCTCAGTTTGGATTCAACAAGTACAAATCATGCTTACTCAAACCGGTGGATTTTTTGAAAAGGTCACCAAAGCAATGGATGAAGAGAAACTGGAACACACTGCATATCTTTACCTGGGCAAAGCTTTTGACACAAATCCCCACTCGGGCATAGTAAAAAGATAAATAAACTGGGAATAAACTCCATTGTCACCCACTAGATTGCTGCCTGGCTCACAGATAGGATGCAGATAATCAAATTAGAAGATGCTACCTTCACAAGAGACCAGTCACTAGCACAGTCCCCCAGGGTTCTGTGCTGGGACCTCTCCCGTTTGACATCTACTTTTCTGAAGTAAAAGCCAATACCATGGGATTCTGGCTGACTAAGTTTGCAGATGTCTGCAAGCTAATAGCAGTCATTGAAATCCTGAAATCACTTAGATGTCCTCCAGGGAGGTTTTTACCAAATAAATAACTGGTGCTAAAATCACAGATTGAAACTTAATGACAAAAAAAATGCATTGTTGTATCCTTTGGGAAGTCATCTACCACAGGGAACTATCACACTGGCAATATGCCTCTAAGATTTGACCCAGTTGTTCAGGATTTGGTAACTTATGTGCACAGTGACCTAATTTTTGTCCAATATGTGTCTACTGTTGTAAAAAAGCCCTTCTATATTGTACAATTTATAAACAAAGATCTAGGGATGTCATTCTTTCCCTTTACTCAGCCCTCATTAGGCCAGTCACTAAATATAATACCCCCTTTGCCATGTATCTGTCCAGACAAATGCAACAATGAATGCCCACACAGATACCTTAGTAAAAGGATATGCTTAAACAACATGTCTTATGTGGACTATGTGGACCAACTCAAAGCCCTGTATCCTACAGACTGCTAACAGGCATCCTCTGACCCATTACAGATGGATGTACTGCAGATCATCAAGTCAAATGGCATCAGAAACACTTGGTGTAGGGATCTAAACCTCTTCAGCAACATCAATAGAATGCTTTGGAGGGACAGATATATTTTGCACTGGATACCTCCGCTGCGGAACAGGATTCCAATCCACATAAAACAAAGTTGGTCCCTGCCCATATTCTTGCACAACTTGGATCAATAGATGGGAAACAGAACATTTATCCCAGGGCTGCCCCCTGTACTATTAATGGACATAGCCTGAACTTAAATGCTTTAATGAATACATGGGGACCCTTCACATTATCTATGGTATGACCCCAGTATTTTTCATTAGGTATAATATGCAATTATTAACCATAGGATGGGTAAGGCCAGTCTATAACCAAATGGAATAGGTTATTTTGAGCAGAAAAAGGGAAACTGGATAGACTTAAAATGCCCTGCAAGGGCAGCTAGCCTAGTACTTACATATGAAGCTATGAACCTATAAGTGATCCAGTTCAGATGCTGTCTTCAAAGACCTTTAGATATGGTGGATACATAGAAATAATACTATTTCACTTCAGTAGGGCTTCTAAAATGAGCACAGTTAGAAGAACAGAATCATCATAAGCAGCAGGCAGACAAAAAAGCCTGAAAGGCTTCAGGCAACCGGATGAAACGATTGTTTAAAAATAACAATTATCTGTCTCACTAAATATCTGTCTATCCATCTATCTGTCTGCTATTTATCCATCTATCTATCTATCTATCTATCTATCTATCTATCTATCTATCTGTCTGTCTGTCTATCTATCTATCTATCTATCTATCTATCTATCTATCTATCTATCTATCCATTGCTGACCTAGTAATCTAGGTTTAAACATTTCACTAGTACAATTAAGGTACTGACAAAATAATTAGCACAAGTTAATAAAGTACCTTACCCCAAACCTGGAAGGCAGAATGCTACTAATTAGCAAATATTCTCTCTTCCCACCCTGCCACATAGTGGCACGACATAACTAACATGTGTGGCATGCTATTATGGGGTATAAGCACTGATATCAGTTGCTTAGATACAGCTCATGTCACTGCTTACTGTCAATCTCATAGGTACTTAGTGGGCTACTGGATTGTGAAGATTTTAAGAAGCCTAGCCTTCCAGTCCCATGGTAATTTTTAACTCTTTTATTTTATGTACAAATAAGCCACAGATGGGCAGAACAAGAATATGTTGGTGGATTTGCATGTTGCCCCTATCCATGAAAGACAATGGTGTTAAATCAGGGGTGAGTTTGTGGTTACTCCTATCCATTTGTCCACGTTATGTTTGAAAAGGGCAAGAGAAACACTTTGCTTTATGTGAAGTGGAGGACGGTCCCACAGAAGCAGAATTGTCTGTGACAAATATCTGTCACTTCAGCTTGTTCTAGTTATGTTGCAGAAGTGATTGAGATCATTTGAGCAGCTGTTTATGCTTTAGTTTGACTTGTGACTTAGTGACAGCTCTGACAAAATAGGATCTACTGACACTGCATAAACAAGGCAGCGGTGGCCATAGTAATATGTATGATACAGAGAAGAGGGACAATGCTTTGAGATGCTCTGCATAATTTTTATAATATATGCCACTGATTTTCTTAGTGAAGAAGCAATATGATCATTCCGGTTGTAACAAGTGTTTTAGAAAAACATATACTGAAAAGGGCATTACATTCAATGATCGGCTTAACAAGTGCTGAGTATATTAGAATGATTACATTCTCGGATATGGATATCATTCCTTTAGCTATAAGCTGTGCAATGAAAAAGGATTTCCATGCAGTTGACGAGTATGTGAGGATCAAAAGACATTTGTTAGTCGGCATGGCTCCCAGGTCCTTCACTATGGGTTCAGTTTTCAGGGGTGAGTTGTCAATATGACAGAAAAAAAAGGGAGTCACGCCTGCTATTTTTTTTTTTGGCATTTAGTATTAGTTCATGGTTTGGCAGAGGTCCTTTTGGAGGATTACTGTGTCCTCTGGGAAGTTTATGATGGCATCAAGCTTGCAGTAATCTGAAGACTTGGTCAGCTATAAATCCTTGGCATTACCATTGACCTCTAAGAAATAGATGCCAAACATGAGTGGCCCAAGGACTGAAGCTTTGGTTATACCACCGGCAAAAGGTCTTTTGAAGACTCATCCTTATTTTTCTGAGTTCTATCTATGATCCAAATTGCTATCCAATCAGTTTATAGGGATTTACATTTAGCTCAGAGAGTTTATCTATGATACCTGAGTGTGAGATGATACTGAATGCCTTTGCTAGGGCTGGAGTAACTTTTTCAAAGAAGTCAACCAGGTTAACTAGGTGATGAATCCAAATGTGCTTGGGTTGAGAGACTGTAAATTACATAATTAATTCAATAATTATCCTATGCATAGTCTTACAGATCAGACTGGTCAGGCTTATAGGTTTATAATTACCCAGGTCTACTGAAGCCCCACCTTGCTGCGAAGGAATGATTGTACTGTGCTTCATTCATCTGGTACAAAGTCTGCTTTGAGGCTGATACCGAACAACCTCAGTAGGGGGTCTGACAAGTCATGTTTCAGGCTAAGCAGTTGGCAGCCTAGTATGTTAACTGCTCCCACAGGAATAGTGCACTTGGCCTTACATAGCAACTTGAGAAAATGTTTTTGGTGAGATTTAAGGGTGGTTTTGATGCGGGTATGAGATATGGGAATACTGGAGGGGAGAGGGGAGGTTAAGTGTAACCTAAATTTGTCTGCTAGTAGACTGACAATGTCATCTGTGTTTGAGAATGTGATATCATTTATTATTAGCTCTAAAAAGTGCTGAGCTTGTTTCTGAGATTTCTAACATTGTTAAAGAAGGCTGCTATTTGTTTATCCTTCACCTGGATGGCTATTTTTACTTCATAACTGGCTTTGGCTGACTTGATCAGAGTCCATAGTTCCTTGTTTGGTTTAGCAACAGCATTTAGACATCTTGAGATTTGAATTTACTTTTGCGTGCCATGAGTTTTCTTTTTTTTCCTTTATTATAGAGTCTGTCTATATTAGGGTTCTACCACAGGGTTTTATTTTTGAATTTAGCATTGTATTTATTTCTGACAAGGGAACAGATGCATCTATGCAATTATTTGTTCCTTATCATGTTGAGATGACCGCAGAGTGATACAAAATATCTGATAAGACATTGGAGGAGAGACAGTAGTATATTAAAGGCTAAATTTAATGCAAAACAAAACATTGAGTGTACGTGAAAAGACCGCAGGTTCCTGATTATACTCAGCACTGCAATCTGGCTGGCAAGACAATGAGGAGAACAGTAAAATATCAAAGGCTGGGTTCAGTGGAGGCAGAAGTATTTTCTGTGTGAGTGGTACAATAGGTTCCTAATTAACATGCAACAACTACCATGCAGTATTGGGAATTTCCTGAAAACAATGGCATTCAGACACTAGAACATCCAAGGATAAATTTAGCTGGAAGGGAATATACTTTCTGTGTGTTTTGGATGAATGCTCCTGACTGTATTGTAACAAGCATGCAATATTGGCAATGTCCTAATACAGCACTTGGTGCCAGAGATTAAAATGAAAAGGCTTGTTTAGAGTTAGGAAATTGATCTAGACAAAAGTTCCCTGTTTACAGAGTATGGCCCATGCTGCTCTGTGAAAACCATGTCCGAGCATTTTTTGGCATACTATTAAAATACTACCTATTCCATTGGGATGGCGATGTGTTTATATATGTGACTGTGACAAAGATTTGCTGGTGACATTTTATTTTATTTTTTATTTTACATTTGTTGACCGGGCTAGTCCAACTGGATATATGTCCATTTTCAGTAGAGGCCCAGGGAGAAACGCTCCACTAGTTGTACATTTTCACACAAAGGCATAAAAGTTTACATAAGAATAATAGCAAATAAAACGGATAAAAAATAAAATATAAAATTGTTAATTAAAAAATTTTTTTTTTTTTTTGTTGTTGTTGTTAATAAGGGTAATGGTAGAGAAAAGAGTTAGCATTAGTCTGGATTAGTGCAGGAGCAAAGCCAGTGTTTATTGAGATAAACTTTCAGTTGGTATTTGAAGAGTTGGAAAGAGGTTAAAGAAGTGATATCAGAGGGTAGTTTATTCCATGCTTTTCCAACAGAGTTGGAGAATAAACTGTCACCTGCATTATTGTTAGGTTTGGTTATATTAATCAGAAGTTTATTAGAAGAACGTAGTTGTTTCAGGTTGTTGTATGGAGAAATAAGGCTAGAAAGTATTGGTGTGTTGGTTGGCTGATATAGAATCTTATGAGCAATTAAGATCTGTTGAAGTATAAGTTGGTTAGGAAGTTCTATCTGACATCTGTGACACCCACTCCCTGGCCCAGTAATCAAGGAGCCTCAATCCTCACCACTAGCACCAGTGAGGGGCGTGCACATTGGGAAGGATAACAAGTACACTCACACAGTAAAGTACAATTTCCCTTAAAAACACACAGAGATCACAGTCAGTCTGGGGCTGGTTTCTCCCTTTCTCTCCAGATCGCCAATAAGACTCCCCACTGGCACAGGTATAGGGTTGAGATCTCAGCCAAGTAGTCAAGCCAAAACCTCCAGTTCTCTCTCTGTCCAACCAGTACTTCATGTCCCTGCCCAAGTAGCTGACACACACACACACACACACACACACACACACACACACACACACACACACACACACACACACACTTTGAGATTTGGTTTATATACAAACACACAGACACTGCTGGGGAAGGCTGGCACAGGTTCTGCAAATATGCCCCCTCTTGACAGGCTATAAGGTAGCAATCACTGTCACCAACTACTCTTATCAGCTACTAATAAAGCCCTTCCCAAAGGGTGACCAATTTCACTGTGTAATATTACGGTTATCCAAATAGTAAGTGTAACCCAGAGATAAGGCTATTCTGGTGTGGCTTAGTACAGCATCACTAAATACATGCAAGCACTCTAGAGCTTAAATTATCTGTACACAAAACAGCCAGTTGAAAGGTTTAAAAATATTTAATAATAAATAATAAAAACACAAGACAAATCTCATCAGTTCAACACAATGCAAGTCAAGAGTTCAGAAATCATAGGAAAATGCTTTAAAATAATACTGTAGAATAGTCTGAAATAAATATAGAAAACAGCTAGACTAATCTGGCTATTTCCATTTATGTCTAAGAGAAATCACTGTTCTAAATAAACATCTTACTTACAGAGCAAATGCAGAGTGCTGGTGAGTTGATGTGTTCAGGTTCAGACAAAAATCCAAAATGCTCTAATCATTCTTTCTTAAATTGATAAACACCCAGTATTGCTGAGTCATTTCACATTACATCATTCTTAACAGTTCGTTAGTTCCCAGGCTAACAGAAACTCAAAATTGAAATTTCTTAGTAAGCTGCACCTGGCCAGGAAGCCACAACAATAAAATACATTATACATGTAAAACCTTAGTAATTATCTCTTAAACAACAGAAAGAATTTCCTGGCCCAGACATCCTGTCTCTGAACTTGAGATCAAACAGTCATACAATGCTTGACATATCAGCTTTCTTCCAGCAGAGTGCACTGTGGTTACATTTTTGAAGCTCAGTACAACATATAGTTTAATCATGACATATAGTTCTCTTTACATTTGTAAACCAAGTGTGTGTATTATATTAATATTTACAAATGACATAGAATTATTTACAAGATTCTATCTGGTTGGGCTTGCAGCCTTCACAGCATCTATACAACATTTTCATCCTGAACAATTCTGTCAAAACTGCTCCTTTCGAAGTGGTATAACACTGAAAAAAATGGAGCAGTTTTGAGGAGTTATCCTATTTGACAAAATTGTTCTAGTTGAATAGGTTCATAGGTTCATATATGTTTACTAGACTAACAACCACAATGGCCTTTTTAAGCCTAGCCATTCATCCCATATCTCTCTGATAAGTTCTGATACCCTTGATAAGTGTAAGTATGGGCTTGGAAGATTAACCATTTACAGGATACCTGTGTCCATTAGAGACATAGGTGCAAAACCAGGGATGAATTTCTGGTTTTCCATCCAATTGTCCAAGTTGCACTTGAATTGGGTTAGGGAGGAACTCTGCTTCACATGGATGGGGAGCCTGTTTCATAGACGGGGCAGTCTCTGGGATACATACCTTTCTCTCCAGAAAGTCCTATTTATATCACAGACAAGGTTTAAGTCTTTAGAATGGGTAATTCTGGTGCTTTGTTTTGTGGATATGCAGGAGGTCCATCAGAGTGGGGCCTGACAAAGCTCTCTATGCCAGGCATAGAGTTCCCCTAAAAAGCCTGTAGGAGACAAAATATAGGGATGGGGCCTTGAGGCAGTCTGCATAGGGCATTTTACTTATGCCCTGTATTCTTTTAATGATGAACCTCTGTGGACTTATTAGTTTTTGGATATGCTTGGTTAGCTACATACCAATGGGGGCATTGTACTCAATGATGTCTCTGATGAAAGCCGATTACAGTGGAACAATGACTTCCTTGGATTTAGATCTCATACCTTTGTTTATAAGTTGGGCAACATAGAATGATTTCCTCACCAATTTAGACATGTGATAGTCAAAGGCTAGATTACTATCTATGTGTGTACCTAATTCCCTGACTAGTGGGGCAGATCTAAGGGGTGTGTTGTCAATATGACAGTTACCAGGGATGGGTGACTTCCCAAAGGATACTATTATGCATGTCTTGGCATTTAGTTTTAGTACATGGCTCTGACACCAATTGTTTGTCTGTGTCAGCCCCTCCTGGAGAACATTTGTGTCAGTGTGAGATTCAATGACAGCTCCTAATTTGCAATCATCTGCAAATTTAGTCAGCCAGAGACCACTGACATTGTCCTTGACTTCTGAGAAGTAAAGGACAAAAAGGAGTGGTCCACGGACTGATCCCTGAAGACTCCCCTTGTGAATAGTCTTTATATTGAGGTGAACCCCCCGCCCCCCAAATCTAACTTCCTGGGTCCTGTCTATGAGCCAGTTGGCTGTCCAACAGGTGACCTCATTACAGGAATAAAACTCCGATTCTCAAACTGTTTAAAATTCTGTGTATCACCCACCTACTGGAAAGATTTAAAGTTAACACTACACCATGTATGATAACCACCTTTAATATATGTATTTTCCTTTTTCAGATGAAATCTTTAACTATTTCTTTCTCAGCTACTTGCTTCCAACCTTTGCTGTGTATATGTGAGAAAAACCTGTACCTGTGTGTACATATCGTTAAACAAATCTCAGTTTTGTGATAATTCACTGTAATAATTTCACTGTATTTACACTTGTTTTTGTACATTTGGAGCTTTACTCCCCGAGCCTCTGCTGAAAATGGACCTGTATCCAGTCAGACTTTCCCAGTTAACAAATGTAAAATAAAATAAAATAAAAAAATAAAATAAACATACAGGTTTATACCTAACCTCTTGACTTTGTCAACAATGTGCGAGTGGGGTATTGCGTCAAATGCCTTGACCAGGTCTGACAGATGACTGTTACCTTTCTTCATTCATGAGGCATGAAGCCTGTTTAGAGGCTACAGTTAAATAGTAATTCCAGAGGCCCTGATAGGTCTTGTTTCATGCTATATAGAAGGCATCCTGGGATATTGTCTGGGCCCATTGATGCAGTGTTCTTTGTCTTTGAGAGAACATTAAGGACCTGTTCCCTAGAGGTATTGGGGGGGTTATATTTGATGTTATTTCCTGAGGGAAGGTTGAGGGGGAGAGAGGGGTAAAGTTGGAGCTGAATATATCAGCCATGAGGTTTGCTATACCTTCTGGCTCAGTATAGGTGGCTCCATTTACAATGAGCTCTGCATACAATTGTGTATTACCTTTGAGGCTGCAGACATAGCTAAAGAATACTTTGTAGTTGTCCTTGGCCTGGGAGGCTAAACTTACCTCAGATTTGGCTTTGGCAGACTTTATTTGTCCTCTGACTTGTTTGTTTAGTTTGATGAGAGTTCTTTTATCCTGCTGGGTGCTGCACCTTCTAATTTTTGCCATGATTTTCATCCTTCTGTTTTACAGACTACTGATTTTGTGATTCCACCATGGTGGCTTGTTTTATTGAGTTAGTTCTGTACTTCTTCCTGGTGGGTACAGCTGCCTCTATGCAGCTATTAACATGGTTGTATAGGGTTTCTGTGAACAGTTCTGCATAGGAAGAAGTGTTCTCAGGGTTTATGGGGGCTTGAAATTTTGCCAGGTCCTCACTTAATAGCAGGAGGTTAGCCTTAGAATATTTCCTGAATATTCCAGATTTAGCTGGGGGCCCAGGTTTTATTTTTACTTCAAAGGAGACCATTTTGTGGTCTGACCTTACCAGGGAAGGCATTACAGTAGGTGTGTGCAGCAGTCTCCTATATTAGTGAGGACCAGAGCCAGTATGTTTGCACCCCTTGGTTAGTGTATTGACTATCTGGTCCAGGGAGTTTGTGTTATCAAAATCCAGGAATCGGTTTACTATTAAAATATCGAAACACAAAAAAAAAATGGTACTTAACAGCAAACTAATTAGTCGAAAGTACACATTACCTAACGATCCTAATGTCAAAAATCAGCTGTTAATGCCAAAAATGTTGAACACGGCATTTTACGGCACTTAACAGCAATGTCGCCCTTGCCGTAACTCCCTAACTAGTAAACCTAACATCCCGTTTATGCAGGGGGGAAAGCCACCTACACCCCCCTCTGGGGGGGCTGTGCCCCCACAACTATATATTCCAACTCTGAGATCGCACTACAGTGAGGAAAGGGATGTATTTCCCTAACTGCACTGTATCGCAATCCCTGTACATCCCTTTGAACCTTCATATTTGCGAATGCACAGTACATTTGCGAATATAACATTTGATCATTTAGCTTGCACACATATGAACTATTCGAACATCTGTAGTTCGAATAATTCATAGGGGTACAATGCTACGTCGAAATTTTAAAAATCCAGGAATCTCTGTGCATGTACATTTGGTTTTCAGAAAAAAGAAGTTCACAGAAGTAGAAATGCTTAATTTACTAAACAAGATAAAAAAGCTTTCGGGATGTACCCTTCCTCAGTTATCAATGAATACATCTTACAAAAAAGTTCATCTCATTTTATACTTTCCAATGCATAGTAGCACATGACACAGCCAGCCAATAGAGCAACTTATCCTATTAACAATCAATTAATCTAAAACACACAATAAAAAAATAAAAGAAATATTAACACACACACACACATATATATATATATATATATATATATATATTTTAACATATATATATATATATATATATATATATATATATATATATATATATATAAATAAAATAAATATTAACACATATATATTAATAATATATCACCCTGATCAAAATAAAGATCTAAAAGTACGGAAAGTAACTGGATTCAGAAAATCAAGACAGTACACTGCTAGTCTTGTAAGACCCAGATCCAAACTAATCTATGACATAAGAACCAATCCACATGACCACGCCATAATCCACATAGCCAAAATCCGTCCAGTAGAAATCTGGACGGTCAACATCTGGATTACTTATATGCCCCACTAGGTGGAGCTGCAGCAAGGGCTGCCTGCTCTTACCAACCCTGTCTGCTGAGAACTACACAGTCTCCTTCAACTGTTTTGATTAAAAAAATCCACTGCGTTGCAAGACAGTGCACAACCTAACAACCATCTGGAAGACAGCAGTTGGACAATCCTATGTGAGATATTTCACTGGACATAAAGGTTACCTTCTTATACAACCACTCAGGATGATAATCAGTATAATACTAATCTGGAATAGGTTTGTCCTCAATAAGGCTCACCTTTCACCACCTCTGAGCCTGTGCAGCAAATGCAGCTCATATTCAAACCATGGTTCTCTGCATACATCTGGCCTACAATATATGCTTGTTGGGGTGAGTATATCTAGAGCATCAGTGACAAACACATAAATTGCCATCAGTAAATCCAGAGCCTCAACACTATGTCTTTCAAGGAGCCAGTCAATTAAGTAATAAATAGAAAAAGAAATACAAAGTAATTAATGGGGTCATAATTACCACCATTTTTTAGGACGTTACCCTTCACTGATGCACTGCTTTTGTTTTAAATTACCTTTTTATGACTGCAGTGCATGTTTTGTTGTTTTGGCTTTTGTGTTCCTGGCTTAGTTAAACTCTGTTATGTTATTCTACTTTGCATTTTTAACATTTCTTTTGCAATTGTTTAAAGGAGCTCTTCTCTCTCGGACTTAGCAGAAAATGGGCCTGGTCCAGGTCAACAATCCATTTATGAAAATAAAATGAATACATCAATGAATACACTTTTAATTGTTCAATAAACAAAGAGCACACTTGTTATTGATTTGTGTAGTGGCTACACAGATTTCTAATAATTTATGATCGTTAGCCAATCAATGTTCACAAGAAAATGATTTTCTTTTTCATTCTTTCAAAATATAGAAACGTTAATTGTTCCTCTGAATACATTTAACCTAGTCAAACACAAGTATGCTGCAATGAACTTTGGCTTGAATTTGAATAAAAAAAGTAAATGGACACATTATAACATCTATATACATGATGTAGGAAAGCTGTAAGGTATCCTTTGCTACCAGGCTGTGTGGAACCAACAACACAGGCAATGAAAGGTTAGGAGGAGATGATGAGACTACGGAGACAGAAGTTATCACTTTGTTCTTAGACCGAGAGTATGGAAAAAAACTGCTGTAGTGGAGACCCCTGCTGGGGGATTAAGGAATCACATCACTACAACAGATAACACTGTGAATAGACACAAGTAGCCATCAGAAGTGGGTGTGTGTGGGAGGGGATGCATATGGCCAACATTTCTATGTTCACAACGGAGAAATAAAGATAGAGATTCACTAGGAAGCAAAAGCTGATGGACACCTAATCCTTTCTGTTTCTAAAAAATAGGGTACATTTATTAACACAGAAAAGTGGAAAAGCTTCATTCCCTCTAGAATACAATTTAGAAAGGTATGCAACAATGTGCAGTCCATAACCACTTTAAAAGCTAATGTGTATTTGTGGCAGCATTCTTTCATTAATAAGGCCATTCCTACATATTCTAAGTCATGGCGTGTCTTCACTATCAGTGGCTGAAGCACAGGTTACAAATTGACATCATTATCAACAGCTGAAAAGTAAACATGGTGGGCTGGAAAAGAAGATTTTAGCTGTACATATCAGGTTTTTCAACATCCATTCTTTGTGCAATGTATCCTGAATGTGTAGCCGCTATTTTTACAGAATTAAGTTAAGCAATGCCAATCATATGGAAATGTTATGCTTATTGTCTTCCTCTTCTTAACAGCATGTGACTCATTTGCTGTAAACACCTTATTTTAGAAATAATCCAAGTGACTTGGTTGGTTAAGTCATCAGCTCAATGTCAGATGGCAGGTAAGTTAAGTGATTAGTTTGGACTGATATAAGCAGGAATTAAACTGATGAATGGGGAAGACAGTTCATCAAGTGAAAAACTAACCTTTATTACCTGCTTAAATTTATGCAACTAATAATGCAAATGTATAACTATCACATAAGAAGACTAATCAATACACCATAAAACAAACCATATTCTCTGACAAAATATTACTGCTTACCCTGAAGTATGTGAATAATTCAAGACATTGGTTCCATTACTCACCAGGGTGGTATTAACATACTGATGTAAGTTTTGACTTGTAATTTACAATAAAAATCAAATTAAGAATGTTGTATTGCCCAAGAACATGTGTCAGGATTTCATCATCTTAGCAGAAAAGCCTAGCAGGACCTCAGAAAAATGGAATCTGTAGAAATTTAATAAAATATTTGTTTTGTAAAGCCAATATGGTATTTCAGATGATATGAGAGATTATGGACATTATTTTACAACTGCAAATATTCCAACCTAATTATACTTGGTGCTCGGTACAAAAAAGCTAAAATATTAAAGAATCTTACCTCATCAGAGCCAGTTTTGAAGATCAGAAGGTCAAAAGGGATCGCTGCCACCATGTCAATAAGGAACCAGCCCTTAAAATAGTGGATGGCGATCTTCCTTGGGTGACTCACCACCTCGTCATTGCTGTTAACATACGTAGTCCGAAAATTAATTAAAATGTCAATGAGGAACATAATGTCAACAATAAGGTCCACTACGTTCAGCGGATTGCAAGAGTATCCACAATCACGGCGCATTTTTTCTTCGTGATCGTTCAATAGGAAAGCAGCAGAATAAGGAGTAAAAATGGCAGTATAGATGACCAGCAGAAGGATTAACCAATCCCACACTGCTTTAAATGGACTGTAGTGTAGAATGGTCCACTTGTGGATGCGAGGAGCTTGAAGTTTGTACTCTGGCAGAACATCGGCTCCCAGGGACAAGACCTAATGGAACAAAGCAATTGGATATTAGTGAAAGGTTATTCTTTTTCTCTGAAGTTCTTGATTCTGTGTTATCTGCTTTTAATCCATCAGTGTTAGCCTGTTCATTATCCCATTATTTAGTGATAACTTACATAACAGCATAAAATTCTGCAGTACTTAACTCTCTGCATTATGGAACTTCTTACTGCTTTCTACATGTTTTTACAATGCTTCACATTCCTAAGATGACAATCATCCATGTTGTGCTATTAGAAACTCATCTTACTGTAGTTAAATAAAGTGATTCCGATTATGTTTTTTACTTATCTATGTCTTTACTGACACATCTTAAATACGTATGTCCAGATGTGTAGTTGTGTACATTGTGTTCACCTTTATTGACAAAAAGTAGACTATATCCAACAGATCTTTTGCAAAGTTTGACCCAGATGAGCACTGTAAGATGAAGCTCTAACACATCAGTAACACTGACGCTGTATACATTGCAGCTGTTTAGTGTAAGTGTTATACTTTCTATTCATATGCACCAGAACTAACGCTCTTCAATGTTGTGAATCCAAACTCAAATACTATGGGAACTATCATGCATATGAATCCATGCATGGAAAGCTTCTCAGTACCACTTAGCATTTTCTAAAATGTGATCTAGCTGGAGGAAAAAGAACTTTTATTTCCTTACTTTGTCTCCACCGCTTGTCAGTCATCAGGCCACTAGCCAACCAGAGCACTTGTTTCCATCACCAGTGTTATGGTAGACTGGAAGGGGGTGTTCATTCACATAGCCAGCGGGGTGATTCATGATGTTTTTTTTTATGTGGCCCTATCTGTGGGCATGGATGGCACAATGGTGTAGTAAGTAGCATTGTTGCCATATAGCAAAACATTCTCTGGTTTGGCTCTTGGTTGGGGTGCCTTCTGTGTGGAGTCTGCATGTTCTGCCTGTGATCACATGGGTTTTCTTCAGATGTACTAGTTTCCTCCCATTTTCCAAAAAACATGCAATAGATAGTAGGGTGACCCTGTGTGAATGTGTGTGTGTGTGTGTGTGTGTGTGTGTGTGCGCGCGTGTGCATGTGTGTGTGTGTGCGTGTCTGTGTGTGTGTCTGTGCGTGTGTGTGTATAATATGGAATAAAGGCAAGGCACTCTACTACTGCCATCCCCTGTTTAGTAAACTGCATGGATGCTAGTTGTTTTAGGAGTTATTTGCACTTGTGTGTATGGATCCCCAGTTGCATCAAACACAATTTCTCCTAAGAGGACACAGGAAGCACACTCAGTCCAGGGTCTGGATTTCTCTATCTGTATCCCTCCAGGTCCCCAGTAAGACTCCCCATTGGCACAGCTATAGGGTTGATACCTCAGCTGAGTGTCCAAGCCAAGTTCTCCAACACTCTCTCTGTGAAACCAGTGCTTCATGGCCCTGCTCCAAGCAGCTGACACATACACTCTTTGAGATTTAATTTTCACACACACACACACACACACACACACACACACACACACACACACACACACACACACACACACACACATACACACCCACACACACACATACACACCCACACACACATAACTGGGAAAGTCTGGTCTAATTCCTTATAGACTCCCTTCCAGTCATCTAGAAGAAAGACATTAGAGAGTTATTTATTTATTTGTTTATTTATTTAGGTCACAGCCTATTTTCAGTGGAGGCCCGGGAAGATGTGTTTCATCTTTGGAATGTGGGAGGAAACCAGAAACTCAGGAAACTCATAAGAATGGAGAGTGGACATGCAGACTGCACAGAAGCCACTCCAGCTGAGAATCAAATCAGAAAACCTCTTGCTGTGAGGTGGCATTAACCACTACACAACTGCTCTGACTTGCCCCCTTTTGCCCAGACTATAAGTTAGTCACACCGCCACCAGACACTCCAAAGCCAGGAACTCTAAGGTTTTTGCAAGGGTACCCAACTATACTGAGTGAAATTAATATTAATACAAATGGCAATGTTTATCAAATGGCAAGGCTTTCAGGAGTAGCCACAGTGTCAACGAATAAATATAAGTACTCTCAAAGGCTAAAATATGCTCTAAAGGACCAGCCACAAGAAACAGTTTACATATATTTAATAATAAATAATAAAAGAACATGAAAATACTAAATATCAATATACAATATTAAAATAACAGAGATGAATAGATTCACACAGATACAGAAAACAATACTTAACTAATCTCACTATATTTTCCTGACTTAGCTAATGAATTACTATTCCCTGGTCACTTACTAGAGGAAGGCAATATGAAGTGGGTGAGGTATCCTTTTCTGTCAGGTTCCAAAAATAGACTGCAATGAGACTTCAGTCTCAGTTAATATTAAAATATCATTTTTAGTGATGGACTACAGAATGACATCACATACTTCTGATTCCCATGCTACCCCCCTTGGCTAGAAGTTGTCAGGATATATCAAATATGTGTGAATAATACACATGCAGAGCCTTGCTAAGATCTGTTGCAGTTCCTGGAAGCCATAAAAAAAGTTCAAACCTCCACCCTTCCAGAGTTGCAATTAGTTAACCCCAAAGACAATGCAGAAAGCTTCCTAGTACAGACTTTTTGTCTCTGACTGCATTGAGAGCTGTAAGATACAACCTTTATGGTCTAAGCCAGGTAATTAGATTTCAAACTATTTTCAATGTTAGGTGGATTGAGATTAACCTCTTCTCTTCCAGTATTCTCTGTGAGAAAATATACATTTAAACAGTTACAATAATGCATGTATATTTATTTTTCTGTCCAGCAGGGCACGCTGTTGGTACATGTTTAACACAAGCAGCTTTACAAATACATTTTTCAACCCAAGCATCTGTACACATCAGTTTGATATACAAATGACATATGATTCTTTACAAAATTCCAGCTAACTGGGTTGGCATATGTTGCACATCCACTGCCCTATTTCTGCTGGCATAGCTGGCAATACCTCACATTGTCACAAGCTCTTTCTAAAATGACAATGGACTCAGATGCTAATGGCTTGGATTTCCTCCTTCCAGGAGGTAAGAAAAAGAAAAGAGTAAGAGAGGTCCCTGAATTGCCTTCTGCTGCATGCAGCCCTCAACAGATGACTCAGCTATGATTGCATCAGAGTCCTTGAACCATTTGTTTGCTTCTTCTGAACCTTCTAGTGCTGTTCCTTGGGACACCTCTAAGGATCAGGTGTGTAGCAAATCCTCCGAGGCTAGGTGTACACCTGCTTCTGTGAAGGGAGAACTACACAGCTTGCAAGTGTAACAGAACAGGTACCTGCCATATGCATCTAAAACTAGCTGTTGGAGTTTACTCAGAGTTTCTCCTAAGATACTCTTAAGAAAAAGATCCAAAAGTAAAATATGATGTTCATTACTAAATTACTGTTGTAATAGTCTAAACTATAAGGGACATATTCTGTCATAGACTGGACATTTTTCGAGTATCTAATGTTTTAGGACACCTTTCTCGTGCCTGCATGCCTAAGGGGACACAAGAGTGTGCTAGTACAAAAGTAGATATACAATTACCAATAAGATTTTGTTCATCCTGATTTTGATGCTAAAGAAGAATAACATTTATTATGTGTCAGTAAGACTCATCTTTCACTGAATCTTCACTGGTTCAGAGGTTGGCTAGTTTTGAAAATTTGGGCAGATAAGTATCCTGTTGGGGACTTTAATTGATATTTTCTCTGAAAAATGTAGTTGTTTTTGGTATATGTCTGAGAGAAAAGGGAACTTCTTGTATGGATGTTTAATTCCTTATAGACTCCCACATAGCCTGCATTTCTGTATAGTAGAAGAACACAACATTTTTGTAGCTTTTAAATCTAAGAGCCTCAGAAGCCATCTTAGTTCTCTTAGGCTATCCTTTGAGAGACAATGGCTTAATGCTCTTAATTAGACCATGATGGGAATCTGTTGCTGGTACCTTAGATGACCCCCTTCCAGTCATCTAGAAGAAAGACATTAGAGATGGTTCATTACCTGTATACTCTCTTGCCCAGCTCTCAATGAATAACTCCAGTATGGCCACATCACAGCCCTTGTATGATTCATTGGTTACTTCTGACCACCCTGGTGTTTTCTTCTGGAATCCACTAAAAGTCAGGAGTCTAACATATCCTCTAGGGCTAAACATATGTTGAGTATGAGCAAGGGAGAACTATACCTGATTAACTCCTGAGAGAATGCAGATATCTCACTGATACTAGTTGCTGATGAGGTATCTGTCAACTAGGGAAAGGGCCAGAAATCTTACTGGATATCTTCTTCTAAGTCTTTTAGGGAAAACATCTCATATGGTAAGACCCTTTCTACTCCCCCAACTCTATATCTAAAGAAACAAAAAAGGAATGGTTCTCCTTTCATAAGAGTCTGTTTAAACCATTTCAATTGCTTCAGTCTGTTTCCTCTTCCCAAACTCATTTAAATAGAAAGAGCTGCTTCTCTTTCAGATTCGGAATCTGATTCTGATATAGATTGGATTATATTGTGCTTCTCAACTCTCTTCTCCTGAAAACTATGAATCAAAATCTGAAGAGAATATTTGTTCAGATCCCTCTATTGAGGAAGTGTCCTATTCTGATACAATTGCATGGATGAAGGACTTATTTAATTGGGAAAGTAAGTACCTATCTGAAACTTAGCAAAGATATTATGAACTGTTACATGTTGATTCACCCAAACCGTTACTTAATACCCAGTTATTGCAGCACTTGAAGATGATTTTAATGGCACATCTACATGTTTTGATAGCTAACATACTACTGTTAAAATATCAAATAAGTTATAAAAGGATCCTCAATCTCATTGGTGCCTTTTATTGTAACTGCAGAGATAAATAGTCAGTAATTGCTTTGTTACTAGTAGCATTAAGTACCCGGCTGTTTCTAGTGCCGTTCCTTCTGACCAGGATGGCAGAGCATACCTCTAAGCCCCTTAGTGCAAGAAATCTGGACCAAGCCTAAAATAATGGGGGGACAAAGGCCCCAAAATAGGGACATATTTTAAATATTGCTCATATAAACTTAGAAAGATGCTAGAATAAAAGGATTTGTGTGAGCATACATTTTCTGAAGGATATAAAGTCTAAAAACTCAAATGTATGTCATTATTTAGTGACTTCAATCCACAATGATTTGCCAGAAAAACACAAATTTTATGAGGAACAGACCAAAAATATTATGCAAAAATCTGTACAGTTGAGAACTATGCAGATCTTTTGACAGATTTGGGAAAAAGGTTTATTCCTCCTCAACCATAGCATTTACAACTGTCAATTGTCTGGTTCATGTAATTAAATTCCTTTTAGCTTTCTTTGCTGGTATGAAAAAGGTCATTGCTGATATGCTTAGCTTAGAATCTAAACTTTCCTTGTTTTCTTTGCTTTCCTCACTTGCCTAAGTTACAAGCGTAGCTAGTGCAGGGTGGGGGGGAACTCCCCGGGGTGCATGGTGTAGGGGGGTACAGTCAGCCAATGCTGATATCTAATGCAATACCAGTTTTTAAAAGCCTGTATTGTATTTGAGGTCAAACCTGAGCACTGTAGCGCTCTGTGTATGGTCTAAACTGTAGCAACTGTTTGCTACATTGTAGCAAACATTTTGCTATAGTTTAAAACAATACATGTTATTTCTTTCTTTATTTAATAAAAGGGAGGAGGGTTAGGGGCAGGGCACAGAAACAGGAACTGAATAGCTGGGCAGGAGGGGGGCATGTTGTGCATCTTGCCACCTGGTTGGTATGGCACTAGAAGGAATGTCATTTTTTTTTTTTGCTCTTCCCCTGAAGAGTTGAGGGGGTGGGGTGCTGGCTCATGGCATCCAATTTGCACAAGGCACTTACTGAAGATGCAGTATCTGGGGCTAGAGCAACTGGGTCAGTCATATGTAGGTTTGTATGGTTCTAAACAAAAAATGTACCTGAAGATGCAAAATCTGAAATTCTTAATGCCCCTTGATAAAGAGGTTTTTGTTTGGCACTTCATTTGAAGATGTTCTAATGAAGTGTGATCAGAGGGGAAACTGATTCAATGATCAAGCAAAATTTTCAATCCTCTATATCTAAATATAGCAGGAATTGTCCCTCCAACAAAGACTTTGTTTACAGAAAAAAAACAACAAAGGAAAGCAACCATTTAAAACAGTGGCAGGACAGTACCAAGTAAAATGGGGGAGTTTCTCAAACCTAATCTTAGCCTAAGAAAAATGAATGACTATGCCACATTTGCTTCCCTACCTTGTGAATCTTTCAAAGAATATTTTTTTTCATCTGTCTCTATGGCACCAGGTTACAACAGATAACTGAGTATTAGCAATCATTCAGAATTAATACAGAAGCTAATTTGATGAATTCTACCCTACCCTAACCCACCTGTTATGTCACATCATTTCTTGAATTCTTTCTCATGGAGTAGTAAAACATATACCAGAAAATAAAAAGGAATCAGATTTTATTCAAGGATTTTCCTGGTACTCAAAAAGGAGGAACCTAGGTATTTGGTTTTGGCCTGTGGTTTCTAAATCTCCATGTCAAGGTTTCTAAGTTCAAATTACCCTATAATCTCTTTTTTTCCTAATCTCTTTTACAAGTTCCTTCATTAATGTGGAACTAAAATAGGTTTACCAGCATATACCCATTCACAGAAACGTTGGATGCTTTTTAAGACTTTCTGTTCCTTGTTCATATTCTCAGTTCTCTTCCTAACCTTTGGGTATTCACAAAGTCTGTCATCAGTGATTACATTTTACAAGTAACAAGGTGTCCACATCTTTCTGTACTTATGTGGCTCTCTTATATTTGCAGACTCTATTCAAAATTGTCAAAATCTCTTCTCTTTGTCAGAAATCTACTTCAGAATATAGATTTTTAGCTCAATCGGACAAATTATTATCTCATTCCTTCTCACAAAATAACTTTTCTAGGATGACTGCTAAACACTTTGGAAGTAATAGCATTTTTACCTCAAGAAAAATAAACCTTTTACATAGAACAGTTTCTTCAGTTTTCTTTTCAACTTTTGACAACAGCAAGGGAATTTCTCAGGATTCTATGATACATAGCTTTTGCAGTTTTTTAGTGTCCCCATAGCCAGATTGCACATGAGAAAAAACTCAATGGTTTGTAAAATGCACTCAAACTGGCAATTACTCATACAGAGCATCAGATTGAAAAACTATTAAAATAAAAAATGCACTGAACATGCAGCTCACAACTGTATCAAAACTTTTAGTTCAAAAAAATTGAGGGCTTTCATCCCTCTATACAACGTGAATGCTTATAACTTCCTTTCTTGTCATGTGAGCAAAATCAACCAATCACAAAATTCTAAAAATGAACATTTTTGTGCATATGCACTTAATGTATTCTGTACACTTTTACTACCAAATCCTAATTTCTTTTTTATAATTTCTATTTTTATATTCATGTAGCAAGAGGCACATGACCCCAAAAGCCATGCTAGTCCTCTGATCAAAAAAACAATCATTATCAAAACAAACAAAAAAATGTATTTCAAAACAATTTCCATAAAATCAACTAAATTCTTCACCTGTATTTTAGTGACCGCATTAATAAATCTCTAAACCAGCACAACGCTATGGTATGAGGGATACATGTGATTGGATTAACTATGTTAAAGTATAACAAGCAATAAATTTGCTTCATATGTCACCTTTGACAAACTGTTTAAAAATGCCATGAATCCCTAAAAATATAGTTTTGATCACAGAATAATTTTAAGAAGATTGAAAAGTGGGTTATGGCTATAAGAGAAAGGAAAGAAAATAAGCTTGTGCATCATAGAAGGGAATATGAAGAAAAGGGGCTTATCCTGAGCGAAAAGTACCAGTTATTGTCAGGATCTTTTTTTCTCGTAATATAGCCTTATCACTTACAGAAACATGTTTTTTATTTCCAAGCACATGAAATGTATACATTTTACAACAGATTTTTGCATGATATATTTACGTTTTGGCAAGGCAGTGTTGATGAATTGAATCACGTTTAGTGTTTATATCACATACTACATCTTTTTAAGGTTCACAAATGCATACCACCACAGTTGTATTAATTTTCTATATGTTTTGGTTAGTAAGGATAATGAATAAGAAAGATATGCCTCTAATATTTATAGAAAAGATACATTCCAAAATTATTACTTGGAGTATAGACATACACTAAGAAATGGGATACAAGAACAAAGACATTTGAGACCCTGACCAATATTATATGAAGAGACATTTTCTATGATGGAGAAACTTAATGTATTGGACAATAATACATTTAGAGCCATGATTTACCCTATAGTAATGACGCTAACATCATTCAAAGAATAATTAAAATAAATTGGGAGTTAAGATTTTATTCTGAATTAAAAAAAATGAAGTTGGGAGGTGAACCACTTATCATATTTAATAATGGTAAGAACATCAAGGACATTTTGGAGTGCAATATAAACACTGGCAAAATACAGAGTAAAGAAAAAAAGGTGGCAAAGTGTGATCATTGCAAATATTATAGTTTTTTTTTCTAATCGCCCATATGTGACTGTAATAGTTTATGATAAGATTATATGTTGTCAAGGTTATTTTAATTGTGGTGCCTCTGGGACAGTATATATTGCTACATGCTCTACATACAATGATTTTTATGTTGGGAAAATCGAGAGACAATTGAAGACTAGAACCTATGAGCACACTCATTATGAAACAAGGGACAGTTAATAACACCGTATATAAACATTCCTCAGTGTGCAACATTTTAAAAAAAAAATGTAGTATATATTGCTACATGCTCTACATACAATGATTTTTATGTTGGGAAAATCGAGAGACAATTGAAGACTAGAACCTATGAGCACACTCATTATGAAACAAGGGACAGTTAATAACACCGTATATAAACATTCCTCAGTGTGCAACATTTTAAAAAAAAAAATGTAGTCTTTATCGTGGAAGACGTCAAAGTAGACCCCAGGGGAGGTTTTTGGGAGGACAAATTGAAATATAGAACATTAGCATGGCAATTAAGATTAAATGTAACAAAAATAGCAGACTTAAATTATTGTATTTTATTATCAAATATATTAAAATCCAAAAACCAAATGATCAGGACAGCCAAAATGGTTCTGAGTGTAATGTTTATTGTAAAACCATTTAAAATATTAATGCTTTCATCTACCTTATTGTTGACATCTTCAGAAAGCAATAAAAAGGCCTAAAATGGCCGTAACATCATCAGAACACTCTAAAACAGCCCCTTTTTATATCAAACAGGAAGTATGTAACAAAAAGGAAGTATGTAACAATGTATCAAAAAAGATTGCCAAAATTCTTAAAGTGACCTGTGCCATTTAAAAGTAACCTGTGCTGTTTAAAAGCAGCGGTGGAACTTTGTAACACTGAAAAGCACTGTCAACAAGTCAAGCAAGAAAATATTAAGAAATCCACTTTGAAAGTAAAAATAGCATCCCCCACTGAATTCTCTGAATAAATAGCGTGCAGAAAAAAATAACTTTAAAATATGCAGTCAAAGCTCAAACTTTAGAAGCCTTATATTTCAGTTTAATTGCAATGGATACTGCTTCATTTAAACCTGGTACACCCACCATGGCATCCAAATGTAACTACCAACATATTTCTTTGTGCAATAATAAATTCTGCCAGTCCCCATTGTTGTTTTCATCTGCAATCCTTTCAAGAATGGAAAATCGAAACACAGAAAAATGTTCACAGCTTATTGAATGCCTTGCTAGGGCACTTTTGTTGTCACTTTTTTTAATGCTATACAAATGCTGATAAATATGTTTATTAAGTGAATTGTTAGTCTTGCCTGTATAAAAGGCTTTGCATGACATTTAAAGTTACATTCAGCTAAATTACAAAGATTTCAAATAAAGGGTGTGAAAAGAACAAGATATTGAAGTATTATTAGTTTTATTATTCACTGCAGTGGTGGTGCTGCGGTAGCGTTGTCGCCTCACAGTTAGACGTTGCCCGTTCGATTCTCAGTTAGAGCATCTTCTGTGTGGCGACATGTGTGAATGGGCGTTTCTTCATTGAAGGTTGTGCGTTAGGCCCAGCAAGCCAGCACGTAAAACTCTACTGCCAATCATTAGCGGACCGGAGTTCCGCTGTGGCGACCCCTAACCGGGAAAAGCCGAAAGACACAAACAAACAAATTAGTTTTTATTATTCATTAATATATTTTATGATTGATTATTTATTCATATAAAGGATTTTGAACTTTTATTAAATAACATTTTTAGAGCAAAATGAACATATTAGAGTCTTCTTCTTTCTTCTTCTTCTTTTGGCTGCTCCCATTAGGGATCGCCACAGCAGATCAACTGTTTCCATTTCTTCCTGTCCTCTGCATCTTGCTCTGTCACACCAACCACCTGCATGTCCACTCTCACCACATCCATAAACCTTATCTTAGGCCTTCCTCTTTTCCTGTTACCTGGCAGCTTCATCCTTAGCATCTTTTTCCCAATATATTCTGCATCCCTCCTCAGCACATGTCCAAACCAACGTAATCTTGCCTCTCTGGCTTTATCTCCAAACCTTCCAACCTGGACTGACCCTCTAATATACTTATTCCTAATTCTGTCCATCCTCGTCACACCCAGTGCAAATCTTAACATCTTCAACTCTGCCACATCAAGCTCTGACTCCTGCCTTTTTGTCAGTGCCACTGTCTCCAACCCATATAACATAGCTGGTCTCAATACCCTCTTGTAGACCTTCCCTTTCACTCTTACTGGTACTCGTCTGTCAGAAATCACTCCTGACACTCTTCTCCACCCACTCCATCCTGCCTATACTCTCTTCTTCACCTCTCTTCCACACTCACCATTACTCTGAACTGTTGATCCCAAGTATTGAAACTCATCCACCTTCGCCACCTCTACTCCCTGCATCCTCACCATTCCTCTATCCTCCCTCTCATTCACACACATATATTCTGTCTTAGTCCTGCTAACCTTCATTCCTCTTCTCTCTAGAGCATATCTCCACCTCTCTAGGGTCTTCTCCACCTGTTCCCTACTCTCACTACAGATCACAATGTCATCTGCAAACATCATAGTCCACGAGGACTCCTGTCTGATCTCGTCTGTCAACCTGTCCATCACCATTACAAATAAGAAAGGGCTCAGAGCTGATCCTTGATGTAATCCCACCTCCACCTTAAACGCATCCATCACTCCCACCGCAGACTTCACCGCTGTCACACTACCCTCATACATATCCTGTACCACTCTTACATATTTCTCTGACACTCCCGACTTCCTCATACAATACCACAACTCCTCTCTAGGCACCCTGTCATATGCTTTCTCTAAATCCACAAAGACACAATGCAACTCCTTCTGACCTTCTCTGTACTTCTCCATCAACACTCTCAAAGCGAACATTGCATCAATTGTATTTATTTAATTTAATGTTGAATGGAAGTTAATGGTGAACTGGTGTTAACAGCATACAGAATTCCTTAAGTATATATAGAAAAAATGTTCATTTTTACAATTTTATGATTGGTTGATTTTACTCATATGACAAGGAAGGACGTTAAAACCTTCACATTTCAGGTTCATTCATATCATTCGGGTTGGGATCAGCACTACTACTCTGTCTTAACAAATCTCTGTTCTACAATTTGTCAGGAAAGAAATGTACAGGTATACAGATCAATTAACTATAAATCCAGGTTTTCCAATATCCCCCATCAATCCCTACCTAGTTCATAACTAAGAAGCCTTAGACATTGCCAGGGTGGCTGTATCCAATGGATTCAAGATACAAGTTTTTCTGGACAATCATGTCAGAAAGAAGCACAGGGACATCAAAAGGATGGTATTATTAGTGAATGCTCCTAAAGCTTTATATCAACCGTGGACTCCAGGGCTTCTATTGGTATTCACAGAACACTATGGTGATGTGGTACATAAACAAACAAGGGGGTACAGGTCATACCCAATATGCAGAATACCCTTTTGAACCAGCTCATCAGACAGATTTAAAGCTCTTAACATGGAAAGCACTCTTGCTACTGCTCTGACTTCGGCTAGGAGACTATCTGGGTTGCAGGCTCTTATGGTAAATCAACCTTATCTTACCTTGCATAAGGACAGGGTAACCTTAAGAATCAACTGTTCCTTCTTGCCAAAGATAGTGTCAGAATTCACTTTAAATCAATCTATTTGTCTCCTTATATTCTTTCCTGAACCACTCTGGACATCCACGGGCAACTCAGATACTACGTTTACAGGACAGGACAAAATACTTTACAGTCTCAAATCAGCTCTTCATTTCCTAAGAAGTTAAAAAAAGAGGCAGCCTATATCAAAGCAGACAATTCCAAAATGCTTGGTGTGCAGATTTACTTTCATGTCATCTCATGCTAATTGTTAACCACCACATTCTAACCTGAAGAAAGCTTTTCATTTGTATCCATTAGACAGCTGCCTTCTTCAACAAAGAAAATATACCTCTGCAGTTTCTTCTTATTAGTTTTCCTCAGCTGGCCTCAACTAGTGTGCTTCATCTGAGCCAAGATCAGTATTATTGCTTACACTTACCTCTCTTCTTGCAGATATCCTAACTAGTAACAGGAAAAGGTTATTGCATTTGTAGGATTTTTAATATTAACTAAACTAATTCTCACTTCAGACTGAAGCTGATCCTAATGCTTTGCTTTTGAAATTTTGGCTATATTTAAAATATTTTTCCCCTCCTTCTTCTGAGTTAGTATATGTAAGTTCCAGGGTATGGTGCTGAGTCCCCACATTGGCGGTTGTGGTGGACACTCCTCACATAAAAAGAATTATTTTAAAATTTGATCAGGGGATAATATCTTCCTCAGATAAATGTCTTGCAGGAAATTAATTTTTCCAATGAAGAGAATGTGTTTATTTATTTATTTATAGTTGGTTACTTTGAAGGTCTAACACTCTAGTGAGGTAACCACTGTACTTCTCCCCGGAAAAGTTTTTTACTTTGCTGGCTGTCATGGAGTGATGACCCCAAATGACTGCTAGCCCAGTGATCTTATCTAGATGGAAGGATGTGAAATTCCTCAGAAGGTGCAGCTCCCTGGCAGAAACCAGCAGGATATACTCCTGCACTTACATATACTTATATCCACATCTGATCCATGCCGTGCCTTAGACTGAGCATGCACCCAGGTATACACGCATAGCGTTTTGCCCGTACCACACATTAAATTTTCTTCAGTGTAGAAAGGCCTGCACACATGCAACTGCTCCTTAAATATATTGATTATATAAACCCAAAATGCTATAGATATATTGAAAGTGTTAGGGCCAGTAGATAATATACCCATAACACTGGTCACTGCAGTTCAACAGGAATGTGGCATACATACTCTAACTTACTGGTTTCATCAGTCAAACAACAATAAATAATTATTATTGTTATAATACATTTCAAAGTCATCATCCATGAGGCAGTATAAAATGGAGTAAAAAGAAATCTCGTTTTAGGGAGAAACTTGTAACTCATGCAGTTAACTAAAATTTTAAATGGTCAGCTTTTGAAAGACAGCATGTTAAAGGCAATAACTATAATGCAGGTCTGCTTCATATGCAGCACTAATCCAGCAAGTCTCGTTTTAAAAATCCTGGTTCGGTGCTGTAACTCATCTTCTTCATAGGTTAATAAATCAAAACTTAAATAATTTACAGACCAGACACAGTGTCTTGTGTTCAATTTTTCATGCTGATTTCCAGTCCTACTGGCCTTGCTTTCAATTGTTCATGCTGATTTCCAGTCCTACTGGCCTTGCTCTTCTTATGTTTTATGTCTATTTCTCCACTTTGTTGACTGGGTTTGTTCTACTTGGCTAGTGACCTCTTTTCAGGGGAGACATAAGGTGGTATTTATACTAGTAGGGGAAATTTGGCCAGGGCATCAGAGAACTTCTCCATACCTTTCAATAAGTGCTGTGACATCTTTTACATCTGCCTAAATTAACAACAACTCAAGTAGATGGGATCTTGGTTTAATATCTCATGGAAAAGATGCAACTCATAGGTACCTCCAATGCTCCACTGCAGTGTAATCAATCTGATCACCAGAAGTGGGAATAGAACTCACAGCCTTCATATCTTTCAGCACCAGACACATTGATACTGGCACACATTTTAGTGTTCATTTGCTACGTTCTTATCACCTTAGCATTCTATACTTATGTCTTTCTGCTATTTATCAGTCAGATTTCTGTGCATCACCTTTAAATGAGTTCTAACTTAAATTTAAAAGAGAATCTATTTAATCTTCACTTACCAATCTGTCAACCCACATTAGCTCACTTCTAATTATTGTATCTCACCTTTGTACTGCAGCTGAAGAAATTAAAATACATATTTCCAGCTCAGCAATACTGAAGATTTAATATTTCTCACTCACTGAATATTGTAAAAACATAAACTAGCTTTCCTCATTCTAGCACATCTGACCCAAAGGTCTAATATTTTCTATTTCAGCTCAAATAACATTGCATTTTTGTGGATTTATGTTCAGTTTTCTAATCAGCCAGTCCTGAAAGCTCAATATAAATCATTAGATATACTTTGTAATGAATCTCCAGAGAACCATTTTCATCTTTCTACCTTACTAGCTCAAAAACCTTAGTGATAACTCTTCTTAAATAGTCTTTTATCATTAGTAATTAACTTTTGTACTGTAAGAAAGCAGCCAAGATTATTCAGCATTAACCCTTGTAACAAAAGATGGTTTGGATTCCAAAAATGTGTTACCCCACACATTTATGCAACACCTATTCTGTAATATAGGCTGCGGCAATCTTCCAGCTGCACGGGTTAATGAGATCTGTGAAAGCCCAATGCCTGATTCTAAAAGAATAATCAGGCTCACAATGTCATAACACACAGGAGTTTACCATTGATGTTGAGCTCTAATATTCAAACCCAATGCAGCTAATCCTGCTGACGTCTCTTGGTCACTGTGGCTGCAACAGCTTCATCTCTAAGACGGAAGTAATACTGCAAGCAGTACACTGTGATAAGCTCAAACTGCCAGCAGTTCCAGGTCACCTGTACATGGAGAAGAGCACTGTAGGATGTTGTATCTGTAAGTAACCACCCTACTTTATGCCTCCCCAATATATACCAACCTAAGGCAATGTGATCTAAACAAGTTAGAGACCTGCTGCAACAAAATTGCCAAATTCGCCACAAGGGGCATCCTACCATAGTCACCACTGTCTCTCACTTGCTGAACTGGGCTGGCTTGAACTCCCTCACCTCCTTCAATGGTATCAACTCTCACTCGCCCACAAACTAGTAAACCATCCACTAAATGTCCTATCCGTCCAGAATCTACTCCAACCCTATTGCACCACAAGACCACTAAGATCCAGCAACAAAAATCACTTGCAGATCACTAAAGCCAATAACTCTGCTGGTGAAGCCCTATTCTCTTGCACCATAGCCAAATTATAGAACTCACTCCCACCCACAATTACCTCCGTACCATCATGCACCCACTTCAAAACTTTACTAAAAGCGCACCTAAAAACATGCTGTCTATGCCCTTGCAACTCCCACTCTAATATCCTCCACCCCATCCAACCACGACCTTTCTTTCCACTCCACTAACTACCTTGATTATAGCAAGCTAAGATGATCATAAGCCTAGTACTTATTATACAGCAGGACCTTCTTATTGTAACATTTGTTAATGTCTGTTATGTACTTCCCAGATAAAGATTCTAGTTGTCTACTGATGTACTATGTTCTTTCATCTGTAAATATGTTGTAAGTAATTGCTATGTTAAATTGTTAATCGCTATGTAATCCAATGTAACTACTGTCTGTTTATTTTACTGTGGAACTTTTCTCCCCAGGCCTTTGCTGAAAATGGACCTACGTCCAGTCGGACATTCCCAGTCAACAAATTTAAATAAATAAATGAATAAATAAATAAATAAATAAATAAATAAATAAAATAAATAAATAATTAATCATTGTCATGCATTGTGCTTAAATGTGTCATCTGTATATATGTTTGTGCCTTGGCTGTAAATGGTTCTCAGATCAGAGAAACTACCCTTCCAAAACTGGACCATTTTTTTGCAAATCCCAAGAGCCCTCACATAAAAAGATAAGGAATTTTCAAAAAGGAAATTGTTGGACAAATCAAAGTCTGAATTCAAAGAAAAAAAATCACTGATTTCTACTACCCACCCCCCCTCTCTCCCTTCATCTTGGCCAACCTCTTCCTATATTTCTCTATTATATCCATCGACAGTACAATCATAGCTCCTGACCCAACTACAAAACTATTAGGTGTATTGATTGACCATAACCTCAACTTTGACTCACATATTAATGCCACTATTAAAACTGTAAACAGAAAACTTGGATCCTTATATAGGATAAAACCTTTTCTCACCCCAGAAGCCAGAACTACTATTGCCCAGACCCATCTGATCTCCACCCTCCTCTATGCCTCACCAGTTTATACTAATCTTTCCAAAAGCAACCTAAACAAATTGTCCACTTCTTATAACAATATTGCCAGGTTTGCTACTGGGTCCTCATTTAGAACTCATCACTGTCTAAATCTCAAACTTCTTGGGTGGCTTGAACTAAATAACCAGCTAGAATTTCAACAACTCTCCATTACCTATAAAATTCTGTACCAGCCTAGTAATACTCCTATTCTCAGTAGCATCATCTCCCCCTACACAAACCTTACTAATCTTCGCTCAGCAAATACACTACTGGTTACCATCCAGAAATCCCACAACAAGGCTGGTGATTCTCTTTTCTCTAATACAGTGGGGAAGATTTGGAACAAGCTTCCCACAAAACTTACATCTCTCTCATCATTACCACTCTTTAAAAAGCAACTAAATATTCAACTAAAAACACAATGACTATGTCCTTGTACTACCATTGACTAACCCCCCCCCCAATATAACATTACTCTATAACTGTCTTCCAATAACCCTCTTTGCAGTATTAGCAAACTCATCCCGCACCCCCTTCTTAGTATCTTATTCCCAAGCTGCTTGCACTGAGTATGCTCCTAACAACCTTGCCTTCTTCAGTGAGCTCTTATCTTTCCACCTTGTATATAAACCAATCTATTTCTTTCACAATGACTGTAACTACTTCCCCATGTACATACATTCATTAATTCTCTTACTTCTCAGTGTTACACACTTTATCATAGCCATTTTACATCTTTACAAAGGCACATTCATACCCAATATACTAATCAAGAATATCTATTTCTTTCCCTTGGTAATAATACTGTATTTTACCTTATTAAACTTAGTAGTCACAATCTGTATATTTGTAGTTCTGTATAACTCAATTTGATGAAATAATTCTTCAGGTTTATGTACTGTATATATTGCATGGACTTTCGTTTGTCTTTATTTATTTAGTTTAAAGTGGAGCTTTTCTCCCCGGGCCTCTACTGAAAATGGACATGTATCCAGTTAGACTAGCCTGGTCAACAAATGTAAAATAAATAAATAAATACAATTTGGAGGGAAACCTTCTCTTTTCTTCTGTTTTTGAAAAACAATAAGTTCCAATTCTCAGGAATAAAGAACAGCTACAGACTTCAGTGGGATTCTCCTGCAGTACCTTCAGGGATTTTTCAAGTCCCCCAGATTAACAACAACTTATATTTCCAATTATTTCAGATCTGTTTCAGCAGAGGATAACAGAACCCATTTCTCCCTCTCAAATATTGAAAGTATTTTACTCCAGGCTCAACTAGTCCCCCAAAAAGCAGGGAACATAGAGACCAATTCTGGATTTATCTCTTCTAAACAATTTCCTAAAAGTTCCAAAATTCAAAATGTTAACCCTTCAACCTTGGTTGGGAGGGTGGCCTAATGGTTAAGGTGCTTGCCTTATAAACATAAGGTGCAGGGTTGGAGTCTCACAAGGTATAACTGGCTAGGCTTAAAATGGCTCGCAAGAGCAGTTAGCTTAATACTAACCTAAAACCTAAAACCTAAAACCTTTGGCTCTCATTTTCGCTCAAGCATTCCTAGTCACTTAGGACCTAAAATGCCTACTTCCATATCCCTAGTCACACAGAGCGCAGACATTTGTTAAGATTTTGTACATTGGGATATCAATTTACCTATTTGCCTTTTTTAGTATTTATTTTTTATTTTTATTTTACATTTGTTGACTGGGCTAGTCTAACTAGATATATGTCCATTTTCAGTAGAGGCCCGTGGAGATAAGCTCCGAGGAAACAAACAAAACCACATACACAAAATTGAATGTATACAATGAACATTGCAGGGGCAGTACAGAGAATAATCAAAGAGGTCATTCGTTCATAACATAGTGCAAAATATATAGATACAATTAGTACAATACAAAATGTAACTGCAATACATCATAAAGAAAAAGATGGTGGCTGAATTATACAATATATTAGTATACAAGTAGTCATAAAGAAAAAGTAGAAGCTGAAATTATACAATATATTAGTAAAAGTAGTGTCCTTAATGAGATTCTGAAGATGTAAGTAACAGTATAGAAGGACAAGGTAAGTTGTTATTAAGAAAAGGAACTTGATTACTGAGAAGAGGAGGGTAGGTTGAACCGAGTAAGAAGAGCTAGTTGATCAGTCAGGTTTAGTACAGGGGCACAACCAGTGTGCTCTGAGGAAAAGTTTCAATTTGGTTTTAAAGAGTGATATAGAGGGAAGAGAGGAAAGTTTGTTAGGAAGAAGGTTCCAGGATTTTCCAACAGTATTAGAGAAAAGAGAGTCCCCAGCCCTATTGTTTGATTTACAAATATTTACAAGAAGTTTATGTGATGATCGTAAGGTCTTTAGACTGTTGTAGGGGGTAATGAGGGTAGATAGTATAGGGGTATTAGTAGGTTGGTAAAGGGTTTTGTGGGCAATGGTCAGTTGGTGGAATTCAAGCTGATTTTGTAATTCAAGCCATCCTAGCTGCTTTAGATTAAAACAGTGGTGGGTTCTGAAAGGGTTACCTATAGCAAATCTGGCTATGTTATTGTAGGAGTTTTCCATTTTATTAAGGTTGTTTTTAGAGAGATTAGTATATATGGGTGAAGCATAGAGGAGAGTAGAAATTAGGTGAGTGTGAGCAGTAGTTATTCTAGCTGCAGGAGAGAGGAAAGGTTTGAGCCTGTAGAGAGAGCCTAGTTTTCTATTAACAGATTTTAGAGTATTGTTAATATGGGTGTCAAAGTTAAGGTTGTTATCTATGGTAATATCTAGTAGTTTGGTAGTTGGATCTGGGGATATGAGAGTACCATTATTGGATGCTACTGTGAAGTCTATTGGGGGGGACTTACAAGTAGGAGTAAAAAGGAGGAGTTTAGTTTTTTGGGGTTCAGAAGGAGACAGCTCTGTGTAAACCATTGTTCAACTGTGTTAAACACATTTTGGGTAAGGGAGTGAAGTTCAGATAGAGATGTGGCTGAGCATATAAGTGTGGAATCATCTGCATATTGTATGCATGTAGCTTGGGGGATTGCTAGGTGAAGGTTGTTGATAAATATAGAAAACAAGAGAGGTCCTAATATGGACCCTTGAGGAACACCAATGTTAACAGGCAGATGGGTAGATAGAATGTTATGGCAAAGTACAGCCTGTTGTCTGTTATCTAAATAGGACTGGAACCATTGTATAGCTAGTGCATCTAGTGACAGGGATTTGAGGATATTTATAAGTATCTGGTGATTTACCACATCAAATGCCTTAGACAGATCTATAAACAGTGCAGAGGAAAGCATATTGAGGTTACAGTTTTTGTTAATACAGTCAGTAAAGGAAAGGAGGGCAGTAGTAGTGCTGTGGGAAGGTCTAAAACCATGTTGAGAGTTTGAAAGTAAGTTATTTTGGATTAGGTGGTCTAGCAATTGTCTGTGGATGCATTTTTCCATGGTCTTTGCTAATGGAGAAAGTAGAGCTATGGGACGGTAATTGGAGAGTTCAGTAGAGTACCCACCCTTGAGAAGGGGGATAATATGAGATACTTTCCAGATTTTAGGGATGTGTCCTTCACTGATGGTTCTATTGATGAGAATGGAAATGGGATAGGTGATGGATTTGGCTGCCTTTTGTAGATTTTCAGCGGGTAGTTTGTCTGCTGAAGGAGTGCACGGTTTCAGTTTTTGGATAAAGGTAAGAATATATGTTGTTGGGACTGGTTGGAAGAGAAAGGGAGGGGATGGGTTAGAGTTAGAGTTGGATATAGTTAAGTTCTGAGTAGATAACTGACTGGCAAGAGTTTGAATGGCCTCAGTGAAAAAGGTATTAAAGGCATTAGCAGTCTGCTTGGGATTCTCCTGGTCTCTGCCTTGTGAGTTTGGTGTGATGGATTGACCTGGGTGTAATAATTGATTAATACTCGCCCAGAACTTTTGTGGTTTATTATGTTGTGTCTGCTGGAATTGTAGGTAGTAGTTTCTTTTGTCATACAGTTTAGCTTTTTTAGTTTCATTTCTCAGCTGTCTGAAGTGTTGTTGGTCTACTGGGTTTTTAGTTAAATGAGATTTATTCCAATATTTAGTTCTGAGATTGATTACTTGCCAGGTTTCTTTTAAAGCCATGGGGCAGATTTAGTTCTAATAGAGCAGTTTGGTGCATGGTGGTCTAGTATGGCTAGGAAGTTAGAATTAAAGTAATTAACAGCTTTCTCCAGTGTGAGGTATTTTAAGGGAGACCAGTTACATGCCCTTAGTTCTCTCTGGAAGAGATTGGGGTTGAAGTTTTTATTGGTTTTAATTGTCCTAGATATGGTTGGATTAGGTAGATTGGATTTAAGCCTGATGATCTAGGTTAGTGAGTGGTCACTTACATCATCAGGGAGGGTTCCAGCTTCATATGTCTGTGGATGATTATTTATGAGAATCCAAGCTAAGGTACCTTCTTTCTTATTAGGCTTGCTTATCCTGGTAGGGGAGGTAATGGTTTGAGAAAAAAAACAAAAAGGTTAATATGGCTGGTAGGGTGGCTACTGCTACAACACTTCCAATTAATGTTAAAATCACCTAGGATTATGGTTTCTTGGGGTACATTTTGGGATGACCAACAAAGGATATTTTCTATGGTGGCAATGTTATTACCAGGAGGAAGATAGATACAGATAATATAGATGGATTTGAATGTGTTAAGTTGAAGCTTGGTAATAAGAATTTCAGTGTTGGAGTCTTGAGGTGGTTTATAGTCATAGATAGTAATCTGTAACCCAGATTTAAATAGGATAGCTACACCACCACCCTTTTTGGTTGCACGGTCAAGTCGCAAAATATTATAACTGGGTGGGATGACTTCATTGTCTTTAGTTACAGGTTTTAACCAAGTTTCTGTTAAACAAAGAATGTCAAAGGAGTAGACTTCCAAGAGAGCATGGAGTTATGCAACTTTGTTATTAATGCTACGTATGTTCAGGTGAGCTAATAAGAGTGAGTTAGGTGGTTTGATAAGAGAATGGATAGTAGAGGGGTTGGAGAGGAGTGGTAATAGCAGTTTTTGGGCCTGGGTTTGGATGAATGTCTCTATCTATTAAAGAGAAGAGTAGTGTTTGAAGTCTAGGATTTGGGAATTTACTATATAGAGGTAGATATTTTCTGGGATTGGGAGAGTAATATCTAATGTGGGCTATCCTATGATATTTTGCTAGTAGATAGCTGGGTGTAGATGTTATGTCAACATGGTTAGTGAAAATAGGTAGAGAAGGAGAGGTAGATAGATTATTGAGGTAGAGAAGGTGTGGATATAATGGGTGTTCATAGGAGGTTACCAGGAAAGCTAAAGTTAGAGGTGGTAGAAGTGTAAGTATGAGTAACCTCTGTAAGAGGGCTGGGGTGGGTAGCGTATACATCTGGAAGGGTAAGTTGTTAGGTTGCTGTTACAGGCTCAGAGGTATACTATGTGTGGAAAGGAATTGGTGGAGGGTGTAGTGGGAGAGATAGGGAGTAGTAAGTGAAAGGAGGGAATTGGAGTTAAGTGGCCAATGGTGAAGGGTTTGTGATTAGTGGAAGTGGGAAGAGGTGTGGTTAGATGGTATAAGAGTAGGACCCCTGGGGATGGGTGGGATTTGGGGGTAGGGTAGGGGAGTGGAGTGAGCCTCCAGGGCGAACAGAGCGGGTAGAGACAAGTGAAGGAGAAGCTAGAGATGAAACTATCAGCAATGCTAGTATCTGAAGGAAAGTTAGGCAAGTCAGGAGTGGGAAAGATTAGAGATAAAACAGATGTCTATGAGAAAAAACAGGTGGGTGTAGACAGTGAAGTAAAGGGTAAGTGAGAAAATAAGGGCAGGTCTAGGACTTAAGAGATGTAGTATAATTACAGAAGACATACAGAGGGATAAGCAGGAGATAAAAGATGGGATAAGGGTGTCACCTAGTGGGCAGATCTAGTATTGCATGTAAGTATGTAAGGGAGCTAACTGGTTTAGAACTAGGGAAGGAGTGATGGCTAGTAAAGGGGGTTATTATAAAGTAGAAGAGGTTTGTTGAATACAGGGTAGATAGGAGGGGGGTAAAGGCTGCTGGCTGGTCAGGCTTGTAGCGTACTTTAGAACCTTTGAACCAATTGTAGACGGTAGTCAGCTTTACAAGCAGGACTTAGACAACCACATACTTTCTTGCTTCCTTGAGAGAGGGTGCAGGGAAAATAAGGCTGTTAGATGAGACCGCAGGTATTTCGATAGGGTCCTTTGTCACAAGGTAGGTAGGTTCTTAGAGACTATATCAGGAACAGTGCGATGGGGAGCAAGGTACTTTAGGGAGAAAGAGAGACAAATGTGGAGGAGAGAAAAAAAAGAGTTTGCACATAGCAGGTAGTTATGATAATTAAACAAACAAAAAAGCTTTACATGAAGACACAATTAATAAAGTAGCTTATATTCATGCCCTTATTTTTGAAAGAAGCTGTTGGAATCACTTTTAAGATAGTAGCACTGTGACATTATAAAGTAGTCTAAACTATCATTTAGAGGAACTCTGAATCAGGTTTACTGAAATTGGGAGCAAGCAAAAACAAAAACATAAGCTTCTAATATCCAAATATAAACTATACCAGCAAAAATAAAAAAAAATAACTGGAAAGCTACCTTAGAGAGAAATTACTGTACTACTCTATGCAGGGACAGTGAGTTTACAGTGTGGAATACAACACTGAAAAAAGAAAATAATACTATCACTAGAGATGCTACACCTGGAGGGCTTTTAGCTGCAATTAGAGCAAATATGGCATACAGGGTTTTTAAAACCTTTGGTGTGTTGTACCTGAGCAATCACTTGGGGGTGGGGGAAGGGAGGAAAACCTTCAACTGGAATTTAAAGTAGCAGGGGAGAATCCAAGGGACTCTGCTAAACCTAGCTAATTATCAAGGACAGCCAAGGAAATAAGGTAAACATACAGGCACCCTTGTTCAAGGACTGGAAGGTTTCTCCAAGTAAAACTATGTATAGGAATACACCACAGGTGGAAGTTGTATGCTACTTACTAGTCTGCAATGGCAGATTTTATTCTCTTTTATATTTGTATTCCCCTTTGCTCATTCTTTGCTGCACACAATCTAGCTAAAGATAAAAGCAGCTGGAGACTTTGCACCTCTGTTTGGTGTTTAGTGAAGAACAAGTATTGAGGAGGAGGGACTGAAGGCTATGACTATTGAGAGGGGATAAATACCTTCACATATAACAAATTATCAACAGTGAAACGGAATGAAAGGTGTGGGGTGGGCTAAGAGGAAGAAAGTTTGCAGCTATTGCCCCTGGGATATACACTCTAGATGACTGTAACAGATTTTAACAAGGCATAACAGTAGTTACAAAAGCTGGCACATACACTACACAAGCAGCAACAACAAGGTTCCTGGAGTTAATCCAGGGGCTGCAGTCTATTTTTGGATGATTGCTGGTTAGAGTTTTCTTTGCTTTTAGCTAGAGTGAGAGGATTCCTTGCTCACACAAGTGGGGGGGGGGGGACCTAAAGAGATCAGGTCCTCAGTGGCTACTAAACAAGCGGCAACAACAAGGTTCCTGGAGTTAAACCAGGGGCTGCAGTCTATTTTTGGATGATTGCTGGTTAGAGTTTTCTTTACTTTTAGCTGGAGTGAGAGGATTCCTTGCTCACACAAGTGGGGGGGCGGGGAGGGACGACTCAAAGCGATCGGGTTCTTAGTGGCTTAGAGATGCTACACCTGGAGGGCTTTCAGCTGCAATTCTTTTGGTTTATCTAAACACCTAGGGTTCTTAAAAACTGCTTAGCTTCTTTCATATATTAATGCAGGCTCCAAGGATGATTGCTTTATTCACGCTACTTCACTACAAAAAAAAAAGAAAAAAAGAAAACTCTATAGGACTTACACTTAAAAAGCCAATCTTTTTCTTCAACTAGGAATTACTGTGAACAACAAGTGGCCTATTTTATTTATCCTTTTTTTGGCCAGGTTCCTCTAGACTAGTGGCCTCTTTTCAGGGGAGGTCTGAGGTGGTATTTATACTTCTAAGGGAGATTTGACAGCATCAGGGAACTTCTCCTATACTTTTCAATAGGTGCTGTAGGATCTTTTACATCCACTCGAGCTATTCCCAGCTCAAGCAGACTGGGTCTTGTTTTAACATCTCATCTAAAGAATGGCATGCTAAAGAATGCGGCACCACACCCTCTCTTTCATTTAGTTTATTTCTGAGCCTATTGCCTACCGATATTAGCCTCAGTCTTTTACCCTGCGGGTAAGAAAACTCTGAGGATTTTCATGCCTATACATCCCTTAAGTACCAACATGTAATTTTGTGCACAGGTTGTAGGTCGGACATACTGAGTGTGAAGAAGGTGCCAAAGATTTTCTAGAATGGCCAAATGTATGGTATCCCTGACAGGATACATTCCATAAATCAGGAATACTACAACAGTGTGTGACAATGTGAGGTATTGCCAGCTATGCCAGGAGAAGTAGGGCAGCAGATGTGTAACATATGCCAGTACAGCTAACTGGAGTTTTGTAAAGAATTATATGTCATTTGTATATCAAACTGATTTGTACAGAGGCATGTATTGAAAAATGTATTTGCAATGTTGCTTGTGTTAAAAAAAAATTAAAAAAACAGTGAGTCCTCACCGTATTGAAACTGATTAAATATATCAGGATACTGGAAGAGAAGAGGTTAATTTCAGTCCGGTTAACTTTATAAAATAGTTTGAAGTTAAAATACATGGTAGGCCATAAAGATTGTATCTTACAGTTCTGATTGCACCCAGAGACAAATGTCTGTGAAAACAAGGTCTAGGAATCCTTGTTGCATTGTCCTTAGCAGAAACTAATTGCTACCCTGGAAGGGTGGAAGTGTTGAAATGGTTTTATGACTTCCAGAACCTGCAATAGATCTTAGCAAAGCTCTGTCTATGTGTATGGTAACATCTATGTGTGAGATTCTGGTTCGGTTTCTAGTAATGGGGTATAATGGGAACCAGAAGCTAGATGGCCAGATTTGTGTGATGTCATTCTGTAATATCACTGAAATGATTTTTTAATACCAAATGAGACTGAAATCTTAGGGCAGTCTGTTTTTGAAACCTGACAAAGAAGTACCCCTCATCTACTTCATCTTGCCTTCCTCTAGTAAGTGATAAGGGAATAGTAATTCTTTAGATCAGTCGGAAAAATATAGTGAGATTAGTTAAGTACTGTTTTTCTGTATCTATGTGAATCTATTCATCTGTGTTATTTTAATATTTCATGCAACTGAAACTCTGGTATTTATTGTAAATAGATATTCCATATTTTCATGTTATTTTATTATTTATTTTTAAACATATTTAAACTTTTCATTGCGGCTGGTCATTTAGAGAATATTTTAAACTTTGAGAGTACTTACATCTATTTGGTGACTCTGTGGCCACTCCTGAAAGCCTTACTACATTGATTAAACACTATAATTTGTATTAATATTAATTTAATTCAATATAATTGGGTACCCTTGAAAGAGCCTTAGAATAGCTGGCCTTGGAGTGCCTAGTGGCAGTGTAACTACCTTATAGTCTGGGCAGAAAGTGGCATAGCTAGCAAAGTTGTGCCACCCTTTCCCAGGTGGGTGTATGTGTGTGAGAAAATCAAATCTCAAAGAGTGTGTGTGTCAGCTGCTTGGAGGAGGGCTACAAAGCACTGGTCTCACAGAGAGGGTGCTGAAGAACTTGGCTTGGGCACTCATCTGAGGATGAACTCTACAGCTGTGCCAGTGGGGAGTCTTACTGGGGGTCTGGAGAGAGAGAGAAATCCAGACCCTGGACTGAGTGTGTTCCCTGTATGCTATTAAGTAAAACTGTGCCTGATACAGAGAGTTGCTTCTGAAAATAGTGTGTGCAAAAATTTTTGTTTCAAGTGAACTTCCCTCTCCAGTGACAGTGGTGTGGATGCTGGATCCTTGATTACTGGCCCAGAGAGGGGGGATGTCACACAGTGATCTATTCAACCATCTAGTGTTATGGTAAGGTCTTACATAACTGTTCCACTATGTTATAGGCAGCAGCCCTTTTGTCCTTTGCATTTTAATGGATTATGTTTCTAAATGCATGCAACCTCAATTCTTCAATAGGAAACTTACACTGAGTATTTGCAGTGGTATTACTGGATTTCCTTAATATAATGCTAGATAGCAAACATCATAAGGGCACAGTCACTTAGCATTTTAGAAGTATAAACATGTTACTGCAATGTCATTTTAATGACATGTTTCATATAGTCTTATTTCGTAAACTAAATGGGTCCTCTGATCCAGCTTGGAAAACCTAAAAGCAATGGTATATCGAAGATACAAGACATCACAGCAATTTCACAACTGTTCTTAAAGGATAACAGGTAGGTAGTGATTCTTTGAAGTACTTCAAGCACCAATATATACAAATCTGACACGTTTAATATTTTAATAAATATCTAAGTCATAAAGAATGCATTTGTCATTTTAAACACACAACACTACAACAGACACATTTTTAAGCAAATAAGCCAACACAAAAGTCTCTTTTTGAGATCAATCCAGGGTCACTGTCTGGCTACGTGATGCGCTCAAAGTCAAATAATTTGCAAATGTAGATTGGGGAAATGAAACCAAAGACTGCAGAACGAAGATGAGTTTTAGCTCATAACTTTAACCTTTTTGCACTAAACTATCTTGTTTAAGTAGAGTTCATCGTCTTATGAAGCACAGCATGCAGTATTACTGTGGAATATGGAAAAATGTTATTAAACAGTACCACTGTGTCAGCAAGGTTTGGCTTTAAATAATACATTAACTGCCTGGTGAACCGTGTCATCCAGCTTGGACAGCTGAGGGCCAGACTTTTCTGTAGATAACAAAAGATATAACTTCTTGTATCTATAAAGGAAACCTCCACATTTTAATATAGTTAACTTTATCAAATGGTTAATTTCTCTCTTTATCACCTGGATATAATTTAGTGCCCAGGCACCCTACAACAGCTTTCATTTTTTTCCATTTCCATTTTTTTCTTTCCACAGAGCATGACAGTTCACTGTTTTTTTCCCTTTTCAAATCTCATGATGTTCATAAATGGATCACCATTGCAGTAGCCTAAGCTATATGGTTTTAGCCCTCCTGCCGGAATCGCTCAGCTTCCCAAAGCTTTGGGTGCCTTCATTATGCTCCACCTGCCAGGATCACATGGGGCCATACCTCTTAGAGTAAGAAATCTGGACAAAGCCATAAAAAAAGGGTAACAAATGCCAAAAAGTAGGGGCAATTTTTAAATATTGCTCTTACAATCTTAGAAAGTTGATAGATTAACTCATTTTGCATTAGCATGAATTTTCTGAAGGGTATAAGGTCTGAAACTCGAATGCACTGTCAGTATTTAATGACTTACCACTAATTTGCCAGAAAACCACAATTATATGAAAAACAGACTAAAAATAGGAGGCAAAAATGTGGACATTCTGCGAAAATCTATACAGTTGAGAGGTATGCATGGAGCACTCCATTTAAAAGGCAAGTGGACTGCTAAAAGCTTCCTAGCTATTTTGCCACTAGAAGTGTTCTTCTATGGTGGTTCTGTTTGTTCCTGTCATTTGTTTGTGATTTTCAAACTGGCCAGAGAAGTTACCATTGTGGAAGCCTTCCTTTTAAATATTGTAACACTCTATGGAAAAACTTGTATTTATTGATAAGAATTCTCTGTCAGTGCCTGAGAAACAAAGCATAGTGAATGGCAATTTATTTGTATAGATGTATATTACATATGTTTCCGTGAACTTTTTGTAAGGAAACATTTTGGTTTATGAATTAAAAACCTTGCTTAATTTCATGCATAGTGTGTTGAGAAGAGGACACTATTTGTGTGGGATTGTAGGAGTCTCCACTATATTACCTTCTCCAGACCAGAAAAAGAAGAAACTTTCAAAGGAGTCTTGTATGATTTGTCCTGCTTCTTCTTTGCCTCTGCTGCTGGTGGGTGACTGCTGTGGCAATTTGTTGGTCCTCAGACCATTTATCTTCCACCAGTCATCTTGGTGTAGTGTTTACAGCCACCAAAGATCAGAGGATAGCCATGTTTCTGTGGCTGTAGAGAAGCCCATGGTGGTCCAAGGATAGCCACTTTTGTAGCTGGTGGGGAAGAGGCTGGTAAAGGGTCTTCATTTTGTTGGGACAGGATTGTGAAAGCTGGGACCAGTGCACATTAGGGATAAGCCTTACTGGGAACACTGTGCTTACTGAGAAAAACTATCAACATCCTGTCTCTATATCTATGGGCATGCCTTTTCAGGTACTGCAGCTACTAAAAAAAAAATCTAAATCCGTTTGGTTGATAGTTGTGAGCCCTGGCTCTTGCACCCTTCTCCTGGTGTCCTTGAATGCAAGTGGTCAGGAGAAATGAATAGGCTATTTGGGAATGGGGCTTAAAGGTCTTGGTGATAGCAAAATTAAATTAAAAGAAAGACTGCTGGCTGGGTTTTAATTAAACTAACAAAATGTATTTATTGTTTAATTTACCTGCTGGAGATTTTTGAAGATGCAACAATTCTTACACTCTTTTGTAGCAGTGCATCATGGCTAACAGGAACGAATTTATGGCATGGGAATTTGGATGGGAATAATACAAGTGCTGGGGATAATAACAGAGCCCAGTCATACTGTAAATAACTGAAAGTGCTTTAAATAACTTTAAATAACTGAATTTCTTCCACAAAGGTGCTAATCAAGTACAAAAATGCATGCTCAGAGTCTTCTAAGTATCTGCAATAAAGTTTCTGTATCTTTACATCTGTTTGACACTTCAACAAGGGAAACCATTAATTATGCAGGCATTTAATTAAAACCCTGCTATCTGTTGTTTTCCTGGGATCATATTTGCAGCTTTACGACTTCAGATGCATTTTCCACAAGACTGAGTAGCTAGAAATCAGAGGTAAAAAAAGGTAGTCAGACCTCCTCCAGACTGTCAGTCATAGATAAGTAACATATCACTGCATAGCACAATCATTCAAGCTGGTATGTGAAAAGAAAAGAAACAACATACATGAGAACCTACTACATCCGGATTTGTATGAGTGACATTTGAAGTGTGCACCTACATTAATATAAGCTAATTTAAAAAGTCCTATTTACTTAGGATAGCATGGAACAGGTAGCCCTTAAAATGAGGAACAGGAAATATTGGTACATCAGGATGTGATGAAACTGAATATCACCAGGCAGCATGTTGGTATAAGCCCCTGCATTTTGACCAGATAAGATAAAATATTGCCTTACGAGACTAGTCCACAACATTTCAATGGATAACATTGTCAGAATCTGAGATCTGTAGAAGGCTATATTATAGCCAATAATTTGGTGGAAAGATATATAGACTCTGCCTTCGTCTGCACAGTCACTCCTCTTGTGATTTGATTAATTAGTGCTCCCAGCATATCAGAACTTCCACTCCTCATTTGCATCCTTCACAAAAGCAGTTGAATAAAATATTTTATCAACCATATAAGTGAGCACAACTAAAATAAAACAAATCCTAACTATACTGTTCCAACAGAACAGTCCAGGAACACACGCCGCACATAAATCCATTAAAATATACTTCATCCTGTCACTGATATGTTGTGAGCTTAATACCAGACCAGAGATGAAACAAGCACTAAACAGAACCTCCTTTACACCCACCACTACTCTACCCTATAATCAGAGGATCATAGGAAGTTACTAGGCCATCAACCTGGAGGTTATTTCAAGCCTAGCCATTTCACCCTAATGTAATATTATAGATACTCTAGTCAATACCCAGTACTATATTTAGTAATGACTGCCCATGTCTAGGAGGGTTGTATGTGCTATCCCCGGTAAGAATTTATGATGCCCCATCCACTCGTGCAGGTTCCTTTGGAACAGTGCCATAGAGATGCTCTGCTTCACATGAATTGACAGTCTATTCCAAAGATGCCAGCAGTTGCTGGGAGACAAATCTGTCCCTCCAGCACATCCTATTCAAGTCGCAGGCCATATTTAGGTCACTGGAATGGGTAGCTCTAGTCCTGTTTGATTTACGGATGTACAGCAAATTCATTAGGTTTGGGTTGGAGATTGCTCTCTAAGCCAGGAATAAGTCTCCCCTAAGAAGTCTATATGATACTGAGTATACTGACAGGGACTTTAGTTGGTCTGTGTAAGGCACGTGCTGGATTCCCTTGATCTTCTTAGTTAGAAACCTCTTAGGTCTCTTCAATTGCTGCAGGTGCTTTGTATGGTACATGCCAAAAGGGGTGTTATACTTAATTATGGGCCTGATTAATGATGAGTATAGAGGAGTTATAACCTCCTTTGCTCTAGAGGTGATGTCTTTGCTAATCAAGTGTGCTACATTGAAAGCCCTCCTTACTACTCTACACACTTGGTGGTCAAAGTTAAGGTTGTAGTCTACTTGTGATCCCAGATCTCTTACCACTTTGTATGTACATAGGGTATTGTTGTTAATCTGATAGTGTGAAGGGACATTGTTTTTACCAAAGGAGATGATGATGCATTTCTTTGCATTCAATTTGAGACCATGACTAAGACACTAGTCGTTGATCTACATAAGACCATCCTGAAGTATGTTGACATCATTTGGGAATTCAAGAATTGCACCCAGTTTGCAGTCATCCACAGACTTGGTCAGCCACAGCCCCTTAGTTTTGGCCTGAACTTCTGAGAAATATATACCAAACAGTATGGGGCCTAGCACTGAACCTTGTGACACCCCACTGGTGACAGGACTGCTGCTTTTTGTGGAGTCACCCACTTTGATAGTATGTGACTGGTTTGTGAGCCATTCGGCAGCCCATCTTACAACAAAGGGGTTTACATTCAGTTTGCTAGGTTTATTGGTAATGCCTGTAAGTGGGATTGTGTTAAAAGCCTTTGCCAAGTCAAGGTATGCTGGGTGCACAGATTTGTCCTCATCAATGGCCTGGTCACATTTTTGAAGAAATCCAATAGGTTTAGCAGACAGGTTCTGCCCTTGACAAAGCCGAACTGGGTCGGATCCAGGGTTTGGACGTTGCCTGTCTTTATTTATGAGGTCCATGATGATATGTTCCATGGCTTTAGAGATGAGACTGGTCAGGTTTCTGGGTGTATAATTCCCTAGGTCTGTTGCTAAGCCTCCTTGTGATGGGGAATAACTGTTGCTGTTCTCCATTCCACAGGAACAAAGCCTGTGGTTAGGCTGTGACTGAATAGGGTACTTAATGGTGATGCTAGTTCAAGTTTTAGTTTGTTTATAAGACAGCCTGTGATGCTGTCTGGTCCATTAGCGGTGATGTTTTTTTGCCTTAGACAAAGCTTTAATGACCTGCTCTTCAGATATGTAGAGTGGGGGAAGTTGGGGGCAAAGTTTGTGATAAGTTTGGAGGGGATAAGGGAGTGACATTTTCACCATATCTGTCCACTAGCAGATTTGCTATAACTGTGGGATCAGTGTGTGTGTGTGATACCATTAGTCACTAGTTTGGCACATGCTTGGGTCTTTCCTTTTAGTCTATGAACGTAGCTGTGAAAGGCCTTATAGTTATCCTTGGTAGCGATTGCTACATTTATCTTAAAGTTATACGAATAGAATTTGACATGTTGTCTTATTTCCCTGTTGAGGGTGAGGAGGGTGCTTTTCCATTGTTGGGGCCTCACCTTAGTTTTCCTAGACAGCGACATTTTGTGTTTGTTGTAAAGTTCATTGATGCTGGGTGTCCACCATGCTAAATATATAAATATTCTGCCCCACGACTGAGGAAGTTATAACAATAAAGTAGAACAAATTCAACTCTGGCTCATACAAAGTAATATAAATATTTATACACAAACCAAAACCAATCTCAAACCACGTCAGATACCTTACGTGTACTTTATAAATTATAGCATTATCTGGTTAGACAGACCTGGAACCCGGATAGGTAATGGTTGTGTAATTCTCACAATGGCCACCAATAACTACAAAGTACTTGTCACTTTGTCTAGAACAGATGGCGTTGGACCTAACTGGCTAATCAATAACAATGTTCTATTTAGGAATTATCAATTAACTCTAGCCATAGTTTGCACACCCCCACCCATCTATGTCTACTGCAGACTTTAAACAACTTATGCAAGCTCTCTTAGACCACACACAACCCAGTAAACACAACACCAACTTACTTGGAAACCATAATCATGACCTTAATAGCTTCTTCTCTGATTCTCATCTCTACCAAATAATTTCAAAACTCATTAGATCCAATCTAGCAACAATAACAACACCCTCCTAACATCCAACAAACCCGCACAAGTATCATGTCTTCTAGTGCACTTCCCAAACATAACAGACCACTGCAGCAAAGCATTAACTTACCCCATGAAAAAAAAACATCCCCAGTCCTAACACCCTTTCCAATCCAAACCTGTAAACAACTGTCAAGATGCAGAAAATATTGCTAAAAATATAAACTGTTTAATGCTAAATGCCATTATCAATATCAACAAAGCAGCTGCCTTTATTATCAAAGCCCTCTACAGTTTACAACATTAGATGTTCATCAGTAGGTCACTGTTAAGTAGCCTAGGCTATATGGACTATATCTCATGAATGATAACAATATTGGCTAGCTTCCCAAGCTTAAGACACTTTTCACATATCCTAACCACTGAACACTTTGAGGAGAGCAGCATAACAGCAATAGTTAAGGTGCCAAACCTTCAGAAATATCTTGCCATTGAAGTGTGCTTTCTCCTGCGGACGTTGAGTTGACAGTCTGCTACCAGTTATCCAAGGTGGGGCGGATAAATACCTATTTGGAGAATACCTTCAACTGCATTAATTTTTCTGAAGGAAGGTTCAACCTCTTTGTCAAAGAGTCTTGCTGGGCACTAGAATCTATGTTTTCAGTGTTTTGCCACTAAAAATGTTTATCTTCAAACTTACATTCTTGTCAGGGTTCTTAGTTGGGAGATACCTTTCAAAAGTATATATTTTGTGACAAAATGTTTACTTTTCTGTCAACGTGTATTGCTAGGGGCCATAACTAGTGATTTTGTTTGGGGGGGGGGGGTGTTGTCACTAACAAGTTTACTTCAAACCTTAACCTTTTAAGCACTGACTGTCCAAGGCTTCACTACCACTTGTCATGCTTTTTTTCAGTACATAAATGGACCAGACTTCAAGCTCTTTGATTCTACCTTTCCTGATCCACAAAAATTAAAAGCTTGTATGGCAGTCTTGAGTCTTGAATCCAGGTTCCTGTTGACCTCACCTGATGGTGAGTGACTCCACTGTGGCCACTTCTGGTACTTTAGACCACTCATTGCTTTCTCTTGGTCTCACTGATGTTGCTCCTCAAGAAACCACTAAGCACCAAGTGACAGGCAAGTCCCTTGTGTCTGTTTGTCTGTCCACTTTAGGGAAGGAAGAACCACACTTGTCAGTATCAGACAAGGGAATGGACAATTCTCTACAACTAAGCCTCCCTGAGGAGAGTGATTTCTAGTGAAGGGATTATTCTTCAGGCAAGACTTTTTCTAGTGGTCTCCTCTAGGAAAAGAAAACAGAGATATTTTTTCTTCTAATTCAGATATCATAGACAGTGAAAAATGGCTGCATTTTGTTTATGGTTTATTTAAAGCTTTTCAGTTCTTTGCATTCTGAATCTTCCCTAAATTTGAAAATGAAAATATTTTCCTCTCTCTCAGATTCTGATACTCTGCCTGAGGGATATGAATTCTACTTAGATTGTACTTCTTAAGTCCCTTCTCCAGAGGATGATGAAATTTTTTTTCTTCAGATTCCCCTTCTCAAGACAGCCTTTGCTGACACTTATTTCTGTGGGAGCAAAAAGAAATGCCAGAATCCCAGCAAAGATATTTTCTAACTTATTACAGATGGGTTTTCCTCAACCTGCAGCTGTTCCAACTGTTTTACCAACATTACAGGATGCTTTCTTTGCAGCCAGCAGTTTACCTGACAGCCAGCCAGCTGCCCCCAAAAGTCTGATAACTTAGATAAGGTTCCTCAGACCCACACATTTCATTTTAAAACCCTAAATCAGATTCTGCAGTAATGTCCTTAGCAAAATCATCTTCTGCCAAACATCTTTTGTCAGCTAACCTTATTCCTTCTGGCAAGGGTGAGAAGGCCATTGATAGATGGGGGAAGAAATTTTATACCTCTTCCACTCTATCCTTCAGAATGATGACTTGTCACATTCATATGTATGTTACTACTGGCTTCCTTTGACAATATGAGAAAGTTAATTGCTCAACTCTCTTCTTCAGAGACTAAGACATATCTGAGTACTGACATCTCTAAGTGTTGATTTTGTTTCGACAGCAGCTGCCACTGGGTCAGTGATGAGAAAATTTGTATAGCTACATTCCCAGAATCTACCAGAAAATATCAAATCTGAGATCCTGAATGTCACCTGGATAAAGAAATACTATTTGGTGCTTTCTCTGCTGAGGTCCTTAAAAAATTTGATGAAAGGAGAAAATTAATTTGGGGGGTTAGTAGATTTTTCAACCCTCCGTGCTAAAATACAGTAGAAACTTTCCTTCCAGTTCAAGTTCCTTTTATAGAGGAAATATAAACAATCTTAGCAAGGCACAGATAAACAACATTTCAGAAAGCATTGGCAGAGATGTTCAAAAAAGAATCCCACCAGAACCAAGGACAACATAAAAAATCAGACTGATTATATGTACCATCATGTTTTTCCACCTCCCCACCTTGCCTGGGTCTTCACCTCCCTCTATGATACCAGATAACCTCAGAAACCTTGCTTCTGAGGATCATTTGAAAAACCTACATCTTGCAGTGGGTCTCCCATCCTCTTTTCAAGATATTCCTGTGTGTCTGTTCAGTCAGACCTCCTTATTTCTTCCCATCTCAGATAAAATGCTATTTCAGGGTATTATAGAACCTAATCCCCCAGCTCAAAGAGGAAAGAACATTTTTCAAGAATGTTTCTGCTGCCAAAGAAAGAAGAAACTTTGAGACCTATCATAGACCTTTCTTTTCTAAACCTTCACATCAGAATCTCAAGGAAAGACAGACTTGATAAGCAAATCACAAAGAAAAAATAGGAGGATATATGCATGTCTCCCAAATATGCAACAAAATCTGGAAGATTTAGAATTTTTGCTTGGAAATGTTTACATAGATATTTTTATACCCCAAGTAGACTCCAGAGAATTTTCCTGAAGGTAGATAGCAAGTATTGGAGGTGTGACGGGGAAGAAAGAGGTAATTGGGGACATAGTTTCTGGGAGTGCAGTAAGCTGGAGGACTTTGAGGATTCCCTGTGGGATGCACTGTAGGAGATGCTGGGTGGGCAGATTGGTGTGATGGGGGAGATGATTATGATACAGAATTGGAATTGCCTAGACATGGTAAGGCCTTGCTGTTTCTAATTATGGTGGCTGCCAAAAAAGCAACTACTGGAAAATGGAAATCAAAATCTAAATCAACTATATTAGAGTTAGTGAATATAGGAGATAAAACAACTGAAACTGAGATCTTTAGAAAAGGTTAGGGGCAAACTGCACAGGAAAATGAGAATTATGGGAGCAATAAATACAGGGGAAGAATGAGGTTTAAAAGAAGGCAGGACTTAAATGAGCTATGTAATGTTTGACTGAAAACGATTGGGTAGATTATAAGTGATGTGTAACATTTGGAATTGGGAGTGTGTCAGTTTGGTTTGTGATGTAAAATCCTTGCAACTAGGATTGTGTCTGTGTGGTTTGTTTTTATTTATATAAATATATGGTTGCTTTTGTCTTAAGTGATGGTTTAATAAAGATGTTTCTTGTTTAAAAAAGGGGCAGGAACTGAATAATTTATATAATGTTGCTTAGGTTATATGATATATAACAATATATGTGAAGCATAATGTTTATTAATTTTGACTTATTAATACAGTTTGATTACTTTTATATAAATGTAAATGTGCCTATGTCACAAGTGATAAATAAAGGTGTTTAGAAAAATTAAAAATTATTTCTTTACAGTCTCTGATACCTTTTTTTCATACCCTCAGTTTTCTAATAAGTCTGAATTAAAAATTTGCTCATCATCACATCCAGTTCACAACGATTTCAGATATATTTTACAGTTTTCTGTGGTTTACGTTTACAAATTTCTACTTTATGCTTTGGCTTGTGTACAGCTCCAATAGTGTTTATAGAATCCATAGCTCCTGTAATAGCTCAGTGCAGGCTGCAAGACATTCAGATTTTTCGATTTTTTATATGACTGCCTTATTTTTATAGATGTACAAGCTGTCAAGAATTCCTGGATTTGGTAAAAAAACTTTTTTAGACCCATATGCTACAAAGATCTAAAGGTGAATATACTGCAGTTGTGTAAGTAAGCTTACCATAACAGTAGATGTTTTAATAGATCACAGTTGCAATCGGAACACCCTCTCTCCTTTTATCTTCTTTACTAAGTTTATTTGCCAAGGTGTGTATACTTTCACTTTCCCTTGCTCATCACACATACCCAACACATATTCATATGTCAAGGCTCTAGCCTCCCTTACTTTCTTAGTTGCAAGAAAATGATGGTGCTCTAACCATTGACTTTATACTGCTCCCCTCAAGCTGTTTAGTGGTTAAGGTGCATGGAAGCTGCCTTTAAGCTATTGAAGCTGGATGGTTATCATATCTTTGGCAAGATATAACCCACATAGCTTAGGCTACTGCATTAGCATCAACAGATGAATGCAATTTTTGACTGTGAATATGAAAGCTGAGGGTGGCTTCCAGTGGGGCATGGCTCTCTCTAGGAGTAAAGAAGACATCTGCAACAATGTAACAATGCTCATCTGATTTTCATTAGGGATACTGGTGGATGGGGTACTGTAATGAGTGGTTCTCCTTACTTGGGGCATTGATCATGGTCTGCCCACTTTTCATTCATCTCCTGGCTCCTGGTGAGAATCATAAAAATGTACAGCAGAGCAGTGTGCCTGTCCCTAAAAAGATGTTCTTAATTAAACTCAAGCAATATGTATATGAATAGGCATGAGTATTGAGCTAACTCATCTCAGACCTTGACAGGGAGTTTGCAGGGCTTAATTATAAAAAAGATCCTACCCCATCATCACTGTAACAGCCTCCAGTCCTCAGGTTCCATGAGATCAGACAACATACTGGTAGTTTCATATACAAAATCAATTCATAAATCACCAATTCACAAAGTGTGTGTGTGTGTGTGTGTGTGTGTGTGTGTGTGTGTGTGTGTGTGTGTGTGTGTGTGTGTGTGTGTGCGTGTGAGTGCGTGTGTGTGCGTGTGAGTGCGTGTGTGTGTGTGTGTGTGTGTGTGTGTGTGTGTGTGTGTGTGTGTGTGTGTGTGTGTGTGTTGAGGGGAGTGGGGCCACATGAGACATAAATAGTTTTAGTCATCAGCCTGACAAATATTCTGTGTAAAATTGTGGACACATTCATAATGGAGTTATCCAAAATGACAAGGACATCTACTACTGTTAAATACAGAACAATACAGGTTTTTGTTAATATGAGTTACTGACTTTTGAATTTTGTCTAATTCTTTAAAGAATAATAGCAGCTGTTGATACCCCAATAGTAAATGCTGCTTATACTGAACTTGTCAAGCCATTAAGCACTGCTCTACATAAAATAAATACACTACACACTGATAGCATTACAAAGGCACCCCTTCGTGTAGTTCAAGGGGTGAAACTCTCTTTATGCAACAGGACACTACAAGTCAGGGTTGGGGGGAGTTACTGTTCTAGCCCAATGGAGCTTGCCATAGGAATTTGCACTATGAGAGGTTGTGCTGGGACAACTGCTGATTGGACTGTTGTCTTATGGGAAATGGACAGTTGATAAGTAAGTAGATAGGCTGATGACCGCAAACTAGACAGCATAATTACTTCCAACAGATGATGCTGAAGGTCTGCAAGATGGTCAAAAAATACATACTTAATGCTATGCACTCACTAAAGTTAGCAAATGTAACTCCATGAAACTTTGCAAAAAAGGGAATAAATTAAGGGCATGCATTATAATTACAAAGTAAATGGTCACATCATATACATATGTTTAAACATCTTGGGACAACAGTACATAATAAGTTGCACTACTAGTATGCATCTACAAGTTATTAAAGCATATTCTTTGGCTGCGTAATTGTAAGTGGCATGCTTCCTCACTCAGGGAGGAGGAGGAGGGTCAAACAGTACAACCCTGCAATACTATTTCCAGCCTTAGTGTACACTAATCTGATCCATTACTAAATATAACTTAATAAACAGCTTAAAAGGTACAGTGGTTGTATGCATTGAAAATGAACCGCTCTGGAAGATTTCTGGAAATGTCATCATATTCTGTTTCTTAAAAGTCACTTAAAGGTGCCCTTTGCTTGATCTATAATGCAATATCTGATCCAGCCATAATCAAAAATCTTTGCATGGAATATACCTTGGAGATTTAACCAAGGTCAAGGAGCCTGTTAGTATAAACTGACCCCAGTCTTCTTTTTTTTCTTTTGGCTGCTCCCATTAGGGAATACCACAGTGGATCATCTCTTCCTGTCCTCTGCATCTTGATCTGTCCCACCAACCACCTGCGTGTCCTTTCTCACCATATCCATAAACCTTATCTTGGGCCTTCCTCTTTTCCTCTTACCTGGCAGCTCCATCCATAGCATCATTTTCCCAATATACACAGCATCCCTCCTCAGTACATGTCCAAACCAACGCAATCTCACCTCTCTAGCTTTGTATCCAAACCATCCAACCTGAGCTAACCCTCTAATATACTAATTTCTAATCTTGCCTATCCTCATCACACCCAGTTTAAAATCTTAACATCTTTAACTCTCTCACCTCCATCTCTGACTCCTGTCTTTTCATCAGTGCCACCATCACCAACCCATAGAACATAGCTGGTCTCACTACCATCTTGTAGACCTTCCCTTTCACTCTTACTGGGACCCATCTGTCACAAATCACTCCTGACACTTTTCTGCACCCACTTCACCCTGCCTACACCAACTTCTTCACCTCTCTTCTACACTTGCTGTTACTGTGCACTGTTGGTCCCAAGTATTTAAACTCATCCGTCTTTGCCAGCTCTATTCCCTGCATCCTCACCATTGCTCTGTCCTCCCTCTCATTCACACACATATATTCTGTCTTTATCCTGCTGACCTTCAACCTTTAGTTTCTAGAGCATATCACCACCTCTTCAGGGTCTCCTCAACCTGTTCCCTACTCTCACTACAAATCACAATCTCAACCACAAAGATCTTAGTCCATGGGAACTCCTGTCGGAGCTCGTCTGTCAGCCCATTCATCACCATTGCAAATAAGAAAGGGCTCAGAGCTGATCCTTGATGTAATCCCACCTCCATCTTGAATGCATCCGTCACTCTTACCTCAGATCTCACTAGTGTCACACTGCCCTCGTACATATCCTGTACCACTCTTAAATACTTCTCTGCCACTCTCGACTTCCTCATACAATACCAAAACTCTTCTCCAGGCACCCTGTCATATGGTTTCTCTAAGTTTACAAAGACACAATGCAACTCCTTCTGACCTTCTCTGTACTTCTCCATCAACACTCTCAGAGCAAACATCTCATCTGTAGTGCTCTTTCTTGGCATGAAACCATACTGCTGCTCACTAATCATCACCACCCTTCTTAAACTGTGACTGATCAATTTTATCCTTCTGTAGTTACTACAGCTCTGCAGATCACCCTTATTCTAAAAAAATTGGTACCAATACACTTCTTCTCCACCCTTCAGGCATCCTCTCCCTTTCCAAGATATCATTAAACATTCTGGTTAAAAAACCCACTGCCATCTTTCCTAAACACCTCAATGCTTACACAGGTATGTCATCTGGACCAACAGCCTTTCTGTTCTTCATCCTCTTCATAGCTATCCTTACTTCCTCCTTGCTAATCCATTGCACTTCCAGATTCACTATCCCCACATCATCCAACCTTCTGTCTCTCTCATTGTCTTCATTCATCATCCCCTCAAAGTACTCTTTCCATCTGCTCAACACACTCTCTTCACTTATGAGATTGTTTCTCTCATTATCCTTTATCACCCTAACCTGCTGCACATCTATCTCAGCTCAGTCCCTCTGTCTAGCCAACTGGTGCAGGTCCTTCTCTCCCCCCTTAGTGTCCAACCTTTCATACAACTCTCCGTACACCTTATCCTTAGTATTCACCACCTCTCTCTTCACCATATGCCTACTCTCCTTGTACTAATGTCTACTTTCTTCATTTCTCTGGCAATCACACTTCTTCTTCACCAACCTCTTCCTCTGTATACTCTGCTATACTTCCTCATTCCACCACAAGGTCTCCTTGTCCTCCTTCCTCTGTCCAGAAGTAAAACCAAGCACCTTTCTAGCTGTCTCCTGTACCAACTCTGCTGTGGCTGCCCCGCTATCTCAACTGAAGAATTTTGAGGCTATAGTGGAGAAGGAACTAAGAAAGGTTGAAGGTAAATCTAAAAAGTACAACTTAAATAAAAATGAGAGAAATATATTAAGTGAGCTTCAGCAAAATTTACAGATCAGGGTTATGAAACCTGACAAGGGAGGGGGTACGGTACTTATGGACCAGGTGATTTATGAAGGAAAGATGAATGAAATTCCGGGAGACCATTCTAATTACAATAGGGTTTCTAAAAATGAGATCCATGTGGCCTATAAGAAGATGGAGGTGGCCCTAAATGATATGTTGTTGGAAGGATTAATTAATATAGAAACCTTTAGATTTTTACATGTTTCCCAACCCAGGATACCCACTATGTTTGGGATCCCCAAGGTCCATAAAAACCAGATCAACCCCCCTTTTAGACCTATAGTGTTGGCTGAGGGCTCTAAAACTATGCCATTAGCAAAATTCTTAGATGTAAAAATTGAAAAAAACTTTGGAATATGGAGAAAACAATCTTGAAAGATTCTTGGGAATTCCTTCAAGGTATTGATATGAATATGACCTATGACAATACCATTTTTGTAACGGCGGATATTAAAAATTTATTTATTGTTATTCCCCAAGAAGAGGGGTTAGCTTGGCTTGAAGCTGCTTTGGTGGACAAAACCAGAATTTCCAGTGATGACTTGCAAGTTTTTTTAAACCTGATGGATATGGTTTTGAAAAATAATTTCATTTACTATGGTGGGGGATATTTACACCAGGTAAGGGAGGTAGCTATGGGTGCTAATTATGCACCAACCTATGCCAATTTCATCCTAGCCTGGTTGGAGAAACAATACATTTTTAACTCTAGATTTTGCGATTGCTGGATTTTATACAGGCGCTTTTTGGATGATATTTGTATTTTTTGGAATGATTCCAAGGAGAAACTAGTGGAATTTTTGGAGTATCTTAACACCACCACATCCTTTCTATATTTTACTAGTAATGTTTCTTTTGATAAGGTTGATTTTTTGGATGTGAGTATTAATAAAACAAGCGGTGGTATTAAGTCAAAAGTTTGCTGAAAGGAGACATTCTCCAATTCATATTTCCATTTTGATAGCGCTCATCCATTTTCACAGAAAAAAAGTATTTTCAAAGGGAAATTGATTAGGGCCAGTAGACTCACCTTTCTAGATGAGGACTTTGATGAAGAATGTCTTTTTCTTAGAAAGGGGCTACCCAGATGCATTATTGAATGATACTATTTTATATATCAAAAGTCAACGGGCGACAAGATTTAGGCCCTTGTTGGGTAAAGGTATTGAGTTTAAGAAACCAGGAAAAAAGCTCCAAACCAAGAAATGCAACAAATCCAAAGCTGGGAGGAAAATGAACCAGTCCAACAATAGCTTGCTCACAACTTTTATTCAAAAAGGAAGGAAATATATAATCAAGCGCTTTCGCCTGGGTAAATACCAGGCTTTAGATAAAGCCTGTTATTTACCCAGGTGAAAGCGCTTGATTATATATTTCCTTCCTTTTTGAATAAAAGTTGTGAGCGAGCTATTGTTGGACTGGTTCGTTTTCCTCCCAGCTTTGGTATTGAGTTTAACCCCAACAGTGTCAAAACTAAGGATGATAAGTTTCATAGGGTATTCACCTTGAAATACAATAGTGATTCTCATCGGGTGATAGAGTTGGTTAAAAAGGAATGGGATAGATTCACCTCTCTTACTAATTTAAAGGACATGCACCATAAGCCTTTAAATATTGTTTTTAAAAAAGGGATTAATTTAAAAGAATTAATGGAAAAAAGGAATTCTGCTCAGAAGGTTAGGAGGCCTGCTACTTATAAATGTGGGGCATGTGCACAGTGTATACATGTAACAAACACTGACAGGGTGTTTATTAAAAGTAGGAACAAATATGTTTATAATAGCTGTCATAGTAATTGTAACTCCAGTGGTTTGGTTTAGTTAGTATCCTGTGAGGCAGGTTGTGCTTTTTATATAGGGAAAACAGAAAGATGCCTGAAAAGGCGGATTTATGAATACTTTTATGATATAAGTAAAAATAATGAATGATAAAAATACGCTATATAAACATACACAGGAGTGTGCCCAAGCAACGTTTTTGTTTTTTGTACTGGAAGTCGTTCCCAAAGATATTAGGGGGGGTTGTGGGAAACCCGTCTCGAATATAGGGAGTTATACTGGCAGGTATTTTTGGACGCAGGAAAGCACCCTGGTTTGAATTAAAGTATTTCACTTGCACCATTATTGAAACTAAGAGCAGCTAAATTATAAAAGTTTTCCAGTTTTTTAGACACTAGAGGGTAGCATTGTATAAGTTTTTATACATTAATCTTTTTAACTGTATTTTAAGGTGATTTTTTGCAATTTTATTTCTATATATTCATTTTTATACATTTATATTTATATATATATATATATATATATATATATATATATATATATATATATATATATATATATACATACATATTTATTAATTTGATATTTATTGTCAAGTAGTTATTAAATGTGTGCTTTTTTATCATGTTTTTAAATTCATTGTTCTTTGCTCTTACATATACACCTTCATTTATTTTATTATTTTATTAACTGATGCTAAGGGAAGGGTGGCCATGGTGGTGTAGCGGTTAGCGTTGTCACCTCACAGCAAGAGGTTCTCCGGTTCTATTCTTGGCTGGGGTGCCTTCTGTGCAGAGTCTGCATGTCCTCCCTGTGGTCGCGTGGGTTTCCTCCGGGTGCTCTGGTTTCCTTCCACATCCCAAAAAAGATGCAGTAGGTGGATTGGACACTCTAAATTGGCCCTAGGTGTTAGTGTGTGCGTGTGTGTGCCTTCTGTGGAAGGTTGGGCACCAGACTGGCAACTTGACACTGTAGAACTCCACTGCCAATCATGAGCAGACAGATGATCCACTGTGGCGAGCCCTAACTGGGAAAAGCCAGAAGAAGAAGATTAACTTATGCTAAGGACTCATTGGTTAATTTTTTAATGATGTTTAAATTGGTGGATTGAGTTATCTGATGAAGTCTTGTGGATGATAACGCATTGTGTATTGTCAGCATTAATAAACTTCTTGTGTTTCACTTCTTTTGTGGTTGGTGACCTTGTTTTCCAAACTCCCTGTTTGATTATTTTGTTTTGGCTGGAGTTTTTGTTCCCCTTTTTTCCTGGTTCTGCCCCGCTATCTGGTAACTCTTCACTACCATCCAGTGCCTGTCTTAAATCTTCCCTGAACTTCACCTTACAGTTATCCTTTTTCAACTTCCACCATTTGATCCTTGGCACTGCCTTCACTCTCTTCATCTTTTCATGATAATGAATGCCATCCTACAGACCACCATCCTATGCTGCCTAACTACAATTTGCCCTTTCACCACTTTGCAGTCTCCAATCTCCTTCAGACTGGCCCTCCTGAATAGGATATAATCCACTTGTGTGCATATTCCTCCACTCTTGTACATCACCCTATGCTCATCCCTCTTCTTAAAATACATAAACTGTTCCAGTGATATATTAACAACAATTACACAGTGCTTTCACCTTCTAAGATTATAGAATAAATTTCTTCTTAACAATTAGAGCAAGTTAGTCATCAACTCCCTTTAAAGATTATCTTGATGCATGTATGGGAAGTAGAAAATACCAACAGATAGTTAACAGCATTAGAGAATCTTGAAGGCCAGTCAAGTTTTAAACTTCACTATCCCACATATGAAACTTCAAATGTACATTTACTACCTTCTGTTATTTACAAAGATGTTAGGCATTTAAGTAGAAATACAAATCTTTTACATAAAGTATATTTTGTTTCTTGACATCTTCTTTTGTTTAGACATCCATCAGTCTTGCCCTCAAATATATACATCAGACTATTCTTTTGGGCATTTAGAAGCAGTCATTGTATGTTGCTTAGTTTTCAAAGTTAAAGAAACGTGACCAAGTGAACACAATAATTTTTCAATAATTGTACATAAATCACAGATCTTTGGCTTTTAATATAACTGAATTGCGTAAGCAAGCTGTCTTAACATAATCTGTTCTTTTATAGCATTTTAGTTCAGTTTGTCCCTTAGCTTCAAGCTGAGTTTTTAATAAAATATTTTGGCAGTTCTAAAAGAGTATAGAATATTTATGTCTATCAGTCATGCATTTAAACCAATATAATGTACAATGGCATAAAATATACAAACAACATGTATGTTTGTACGTATGTGGGTGTGTGGGTGTTTATTTTCCTCACTTTAACCAGTCAAACATACCATTTCTGAGTGTTCAGAACAATCACATCTTGGTCCTACAGCATTATACCACTAGTGGATAACCTTCACCTGTTTAACCCTCTAGTCAAGAAATCTAATCAGTGATGAATATCACTCAAGAACACACTATTCCTTAAAGATTAATTTTGACTTCTTAAACCTTCAGACCAGAAAAAAAAATCAATATATATATATGTGTGTGTGTGTGTGTGTGTGTGTGTGTGAATATGTGTCTGTGTGTGTACATATGTGTGTCTGTGTGTGCAGATATGTATGTGTGTGTGTGTGTGTGTGTGTGTGTGTGTGTGTGTGTGTGTGTGTGTGTGTGTGTGTGTGAATATGTGTCTGTGTGTGTACATATGTGTGTCTGTGTGTGCAGATATGTATGTGTGTGTGTGTGTGTGTGTGTGTGTGTGTGTGTGTGTGTGTGTGTGTGTGTGTGTGTGTGTGTGTGTATATCAAAGTCACTAAAGAATGTTCATTGTTTGACAAATGTTGTGGCCCTGAACTAACCTACAGCCACAAATATTAAGTGTATTAGATGTCAATTAATTTTAATAAAAACTCCATAAAATATTCTGGATATCTGAATACTTTTTAGAATGCCCATGATCTCTCAAACTACCTGCCCATCTCCATTCTCCTCCCATTGTCAAAAATCCTAGAAAAATGTATTCAAACCCAACTACTCAATCACCTCATCAATAATAACCTCCTATCACCCACTCAACATGGCTTCCGCCCAGGCCATAGTACAACCTCAGCTTTACTCTCCTTTACTGATATAGTGAATAAAGGTCTTGATGCTGGCCTACCCACTTCTGTACTCCTGCTAGACCTTTCAAAAGCATTCATTATCCCACCCTAAGATTTTGCAACACCTAGAGAAACTTGGTTGCTCTTGAAGTGTAATAACCTGGTTTTCCTTGCACCTAAACAACAGACAGCAATCAGTTAGATGGCAAAACCAACAACCTGATTACCTAGCAAACAACACAGGTGTCCCACAAGGACCCATTTTAGGACCACTACTTTTCAATATATTCATTAATGATCTAAATAAAGCCTCCCATCAAAGCATACTAATTGAATATGCAGATGATCCAACTATCATCTCATCCTCCAATAATTTCTATAACCTCCAGAAAAATCACCCATGATGCCTTCTCCTCTATAGAAACCTGGATGAACAACTCTCAATTAATGCTTAACTCCAAAAACACTAAACTGTTATTACTGTCATCAAAACCTCCAACTACAGAATTCAAAATTCTCTTCCATAACAAAACTGAAATCGAACAGATACAATTCTCAAAACCTCTAGGAATTACTATCGATGATAAACTCTCCTTTGAACAACATATACTCAACACAGTAAAGAAAACCCACTTCAAACTGAGCAAATTATACTGACACACACTCTACCTTGATAAACAAACTAGGATCAAATTAGCTAACACTTTGCTTATTCCATCCTTTATGTATGGGAGCCCCATTTTCACCAACCTCCATACATCCATCAGTAGTAAGCTACAACAATGCTACTATAAGATAGCAAAATTTGCATTTCAAACCTGTCCTGGTTAGAATTTCATCACTATCTCCAGTTTACTCGGCTAACTTTTGCCCATAAATTAATTTTCCAACCCAATAGCTGTCCCGCTCTCCATTCCATCTTGCGCACATATACCCCTACTCGATTTCTCTGCTCTTCAGAGAGAACCCTTATAAGCATAGCTAAACCCAAAAAGAGAGCTGGACAATGACTATATTCCTACAACATAGCCAAACTATGGAATACCCTCCCCTCTTCCATTACCCAACTAGACTCTCTGAAGCCCTTTAAAGCTGCACTAAAAGCCTACTTTTTATAAAATCCAAGCTGTACATGTGAAATACAATGTAAGCCCCCTTAATACTATAACTTATTTTACCAAGAATTCTGCCTTCTAACACCTCAAATTTCAATCTACTCCACTGACTGGAAATACTTTATTACTTGTCCTTTACTATGTGCCTGCTTTTCTATGATACAGTTTACCCCTGATATGGTGCATGTATATTAATTTGTATAACATTTGTTTGCAATTACGTTGTTCTGTGATATTTGGTTTGTTTTAACTGTGGAGGCTTTCTCCCCAGATCTGTAATTTAATTGTATAATATTTTGCTTTGTGTTGCTTGTTTTAACTGTGGAGCTTTTCTGCCCGGGCCTCCACTGAAAATGCGTTTTTGCCCAGTGGACTTTCCCAGTCAACAAATGCCAATAAATAAATAAATAAATGCATTAATATGAGTAAAATATAAGCATCTGTTAATCTAATTATGAAATTATCAAACAGTACTTTAAAACTGCAGGTATTTCAATATAAACTTATGATGAATTGCCAAAGACACAGGTGAAAGAAGTACATAAAGGAAGACCCACAGACTGTGTATATCCTTGTCAAATATTTGCTTTCATTGCAAAAAGAAAAGACCTAAGATTTTTGGAATGCATGAAGTAAGAAGAAGGCTAATGGGGTTCCTATTAGAACGACAAAAACGCATTTTGTCGAATGTGTTTTTGTCAACACATAAAGAGCGAACAGGCAAAATAGCTCCTGAGCGTGAATGTGCAACAGTTACTGACCTTAGGGTTAGGGTACGGGTTAAGGTAAGTGCATATGTATGAAAGTGTTTACTGTTTTTTTTTTTTTTTGTGTTAGATGTATGGTTGAGTTACATGTGTATATGTTTTCAGCTGTTTACTTTTGTTTTGGGGGGTAGAATTAAGGTTAAGGTAAGTGTGTATGTGTTTGGAACTGTTTACGTAAATGTGCAAGAGTTACTGACCTTAGGGTTAGGGTGTGGGTTAAGATAAGTGCATATGTTTTAAAATGTTTACTTTTTTTTTTTCTGTTTTCCGATGTATGGTTGGGTTATGTGCATATGTGTATTCAGTTGTTTGCTGTTTTTTTTGAGGGGGTACAATTAGGGTTAAGGTATGTGTGTATGTGTTTGGAAGTGTTTAATGTTTTTTTTTTTCTTTTTTTTGGTTGGTTGGAACAGTGATTTCTTTCCCTAGGAAAGAAATCACTGTTCTGTGGTGTCGACATTTTCAGCTTTCACTGAAAATGTGTTGATGAAACATCGTTTGCTGTTTTAAGTGTTCGATGTTTCAATATAGACCTGGCTAATGGCATTCCTTTTGCAAAGCATAACAACAAAGAATGAATGAATAAATTCAAATCAAATAAATACATAAATAAAACTACTTGTAAAGATAAAGTTGTATAAACGGTGATGTGTGAGAGCATACAGCCTAGGATACTGAAAGGCAGACGAGCGAGAACAAAATCAGTAGGCACAAGGGCAGGTCACTTCACTGACAGAAAAAAAAGAGGTCATTGTTCCCCTCTACTCATCACTCATTAGACCCATTATAGAGTACAACGCCCCTTTTAGTATGTACTTCACAAGACATCTACAACAACTGGAAAGTCCACAGAAATAACTCACAAAGAGGATTACTGGCCTCAAACAGATGCCCTACGCAGACCGTCTCAAAAAACTCCAGCTTTACTCCGTCACATATCACCTACTCAGAGGTGATCTCTGCCTAACATTTATTTATTTTTTATTTATTTTTATTTTACATTTGTTGACCGGGAAGATCTGACTGGACACATGTCCATTTTCAGTGGAGGCCCGGGGAGAAAAGCTCCACATTTACAGCAAATAACGTACGGGATACAAAAGCAAATGTCATGCAATTTACAAAGTTACATATTGTTACATTAATAGCACATAGGAGAAACATAGCATGTGCAATGAGGAAAAGAACATGAGAAATGCATATGACCTAAGGAAGTAACATCTTAGGAGTAGCACTCACAAAGTTCAGTTGTATAGCAGCAGAAATTGTACTATTATATAGTAGGAGGTTGTCAAGCTTCATGTTTTGGGCATCTATTCAATTTGGCAATACAGTGTTAGATCATAAAAGAAAGAGTTTAAGTCCTAGGGATATTCATTAGTTGGAGCGTGGACTTTGGCTTCATAAAGAAGAGTTAGTCTGGGATAGAGCATTGACATAGCCAGTGTGACTTGAAATGGAGTTTTAGATCCTTTTTGAATTGGACCAGGGAGCTTGATAGAGTGAGCTTAGAGGGGAGGGAGTTCCATATTTTACCAATAGTGTTGGCAAACAGAGTATCTCCCCTTGAGTTATGGGATTCGACTGTTTGGACAAGTAGCCTATTTGATGAGCGTAGGCAGCTGAGATTAGTGTATGGTATAATAAGGTTTTTCAGTGCAGGAGAGTTGCCAGGTTGTTTGAGAATTTTAAAAGCCTCAAGGAGTTGGTTCAAATGGAGAAGGTTTGGCAGTTCTATCCAGCCCAGGTTTTTTAGGTTTTGGCAGTGGTGGGTCCTGTAAGGCATGCCAGTTGCAAATCTGGCAATGTTATTATAGTAGCTTGTAAGTTTGTTCAGATCAACTTTATAAAGGTTAGTCAGTATGGGGGAGGCATATAGTAGGGTTGAGAGGAGATGTGAGTGGGCAATGGCTACTTTGACTTTTGGAGTTAGGAAAGATTTTATTTTGTATAGAGACCCTAGTTTCTTGTTAATGGTTTTGATGGTCTGGTTAATGTGCATGTCAAATCGCAGTTTATTGTCAATGGTAACTCCAAGGAGTTTGGTATGGGAGTCAGGGGAGATGATAGTCCCGTTGTTGGATTGTATAGTAAAGGGAGTAGGAGAGGGTTTCTGGGTAGGATGAAAGAGTAGTAGTTTGGTTTTGTTTGGGTTCAGGATCAGGTTTCGGCCTGATAACCAGTTTTCTACTGTAGTCAAAGTGAGCTGGGTTGTGGATAGTAGGTTGACTAAGGATGTATCAGAGCAGAGTAGTGTAGAGTCATCTGCATATTGAATGCAGACGGCCTGAGGGATGACTGTATGAAGATCATTTATAAAGACTGAAAAGAGAAGAGGTCCTAGTATGGAACCTTGAGGGACTCCTATGGTATTAGGTAAGAGTTGAGAGAGCTGATTCTGCCAGAGTACTGCCTGTTGTCTATTGGAGAGATAAGCATGAAACCAATCAAGGGTTTGGTTGTCTAAGTACAGAGTGTTCAGTGTGTGGAGTAGCAGCTGGTGGTTAACCATGTCCAATGCTTTTGACAGGTCCAGAAAGAGAGCTGAGGATATTTTTTTGTTATTCCAATTATGGTTAATTGTGTCAGTGAAGGAAAGGAGGGCAGTGGTAGTACTGTGGTCAGGTCTGAAACCATGTTGAGAGTCGGTAAGTAGATTATTCTGGGTGAGGTGATGTAGAAGTTGATTGTGCACACATTTTTCCATGATCTTGGCAAGTGGAGACAATATGGCTATTGGCCTATAGTTTGAAAGGTCTGTAGAGGCGCCACCCTTATGGAGTGGTATTACATAAGATATTTTCCAAATTGAGGGGATAGTAGACTCTGTTATGGTTCGATTAATTAAGATAGAGACTGGGTATGCTATGACATCTGCAGCTTTTTGCAGGTATTCGGCTGGGAGAAGATCTGCAGAGAGGGTAGTTGACTTTAGTTTCTTCAATAAAGATCGGATCAAGGAAGTAGGAATGGGCTGAAGGTTGAAGGAGAGTGGTGTGCTGGGAAAAGAGCATGTTATTGAGGAGGAGGTAGCGGGTGATTGTTTGGCTAAGGACTGTATAGTCTCAGTAAAGAAGGTGTTAAAGGAGTTTGCTACTTTTTCTGGGTTCTCATTGCATAGTGTTGCTGGGGTAGGAGTGGAGGATTTACCTGGATGGAGAAGATTATTAATTCCTGTCCAGAACTTTTGAGGGTTATTTTGGTATTTATATTGTAGTTGGCAGTAATAGTTTTTTTTGTCAAGTGAGATGGCATTTTTAGTCTCATTTCTGAGCTGTTGGAATTTAATATGATCTAGGGGTAGCCTAGTTGTACGCCACTTATCCCATGCTTTGTTTCTGAGTTTGATTTTGACTTTGGAGTCATTTGTTAGCCAAGGTGCTAATTGTGATTTTGTTTTGATTAATCTTTTAGGGGCATGAGAGTCAAGTATGGTTAGAAATGTGGTATTAAAATATATTACTGCCTCCTCTAGGGGAAGATCACACTCAGGAGTGTACATAGCTATGTCACAGCATATGTATGTCATAGCATACAAAGCTATGTCAAACCCAGAGCTGTTGGACATGCTCCACTTAAAGAAATCCCAATCCCTCTGAGCTACACGGTCTTGGGACCTAAACCTTGTCACCACAATAAACAGAACATGCCGGAGGGATAGATTCCTGTCCCAGAGACTTCCCATACTCTAGAATAAACTACCTATCCATATCAAACAAAGCTCCTCATTAGCACTCTTGAAGAAAAATATTGATGATTGGATGGGAAATAGGAAATTCACCCCGGGGATCACCTCTGTGGCTCTGCTCGACAGTGGCAGAGAAAAATAATTTTCTTGGGTGGCAAAAGCCAGGGTACCTTTTTGGCTGGGCTTGTATAGGCCCCAGGGCCGATAGCCTAGTACCTACGTATGAACCTATGAACCTATGACAGGACAAAAAGTAAGGCAGTCACATGCAGTTGAAAGACAATAGTGTCCATGGCTCAACAGGTGCTGCTCTCAACTTAGTTGCTGGAAGATGAAAAGGCTGCATGTTCCAAGCCATTTTTGTGGATTAATTTACCAATGCTGACACTGTAGTAAAGCATAAAACAGGGGAGCTGTACTCCTGAGTGTGATAACGTTTTGATGAGATGTTAAACCAAGGTCTCATCTTCCTGAATTGTTGGTAGCTCAGGTAGATGTAAAAGATCCCATGGCACATAAAAAAAAAAAAAGAAGAGTAGGAAAAGTTCCCCTATACCCTGGCTAAATTTCCTCTAGTCAGTTATGTCTCCACTGAAAAGAAGGTGGTGGTCTAGTTGGACTAATTCAATCAACAAAGAGGAAATAAATATATTTATCTTTTAAACTTTCAAGCAAAAAGGAATTCAGAAAGTGAAATCTGTTTAACACTAAACCAAAAAAGGTAAAATACTATTTAATCTTCTTCTTCTTTCAGCTTTTTCCGGTTAGGGGTCGCCACAGCGGATCATCTGTCTGCTCATGATTGGCAGTGAAGTTTTACGGTGTTGAGTTGCCCGCCTGGCGCCCAACCTTCCACAGAAGGCACACACACATGCACACACTCACATCTAGGGCCAATTTAGAGTGTCCAATCCACCTACTACATGTCTTTGGGATGTTGGAGGAAACCGGAGCACCCAGAGGAAACCCACGTGACCACAGGGAGGACATGCAGACTCCGCACAGAAGGCACTCCAGCCGAGAATTGAACCAGAGAAACTCTTGCTGTGAGGTGGCAATGCTAACTGCTGCACCACCGCGGCTGCCCATAAAATACTATTTAATCTATGTGGAAGTAATGTCTGTGCATATGAAACTCATCACTGTATAATATCTGAAACAGCATGGCATCACAGTAGAACAATAAAGTGGAAAATGTCTGAAAGATTTCGTTGACCTGGATATGAAAAAAATGGTGTATTAGAGCCAAGCATCAAGTAATTATGGTCAAAGATATACCCACATATAGTTATATCAGTTTTTAAATTCTGCTAATTACCTGCTAAAAATGGATGTAAACAACTGTTTCATGGTACAATGGGATGGAGCTCAGAAGGCAGTACCACTGAGTCAGGTTCAGGTAGCAGGTTTGAAGCATACACAAACAGGGTGGAGGAGGTGAATTCAACTGAACAATGCTGTGTTGGCCATTCTAGTATGAGGATTACAAGGAACCAATGACAGATATAAGGGGAACTCTCTCTATGAAATAAGGTATCTTAAGGTGCCCGAGTACAGTAGCAAGCAGTGTGGATGCACACGTGTAACCATATGTGAATGGTATGTGCGAAGGCCTGAACAGTATACACCACAGAAAACTCACAAGAGGTATAGACAGTAGATACATACAAAAATTGTCAGCAGTCATACATGACAAACCACTGGAAACCATCAAGTCTTGCCAACCACTACCCAGAACTTAAGATGTTCATCATTCTGATCACTGTTGGCTGTAGATATATGGGTTATGGCCTGAATATTAACAGCCAGCCAGCCAGCTTCTAAGGCTTCAAGGCACCTTTCATGCACCAAAACCATTTATCCACTTAAGCTGAGCTAACTAAATGTCAGATTTGGGTGCAAAACTCTTCAGAGCTTTCCTGACAATGAGAAGAGTGCTCCTCTGTGTGCTTTCGATGATCTACAGTTGGCTAACATTGTTTCATTGCTAGGCAGATAAGTTCTCCTTGGGGAAAACAAACTTTCACTTTACTTTCTGTCACAAAAATATCTTTTTTGTAAATGAATTAGTTTTAATTTAGTAAAAAGTGTTTTTTTTTTTACTGTCTGACTTTTTTGTACTATTTAAGCTGCAGCCCACTTTTCTACTTTTATGACAAAATGTTTTAAAAGTTGTTTAAATTTTTTTTTCTGTGGAAAGCTAGTCTTATTGTACTTTTGGGAACTAAGGTGATTATTTAAAATGCTTTTTACTGTTTTTTTCTTGTAAAAAACTTACTTTTTTGCTATTTATATGGATTACTGACTGTAGTTGCTAAGCTGCCCTGGGAATCAACCATCATTGTCAGTTTGACTATGGAATGATGCACCTATTCATTGGTTTGACCCTTTTCCAGCCACAAAAAGAAAAAGTTTGTTAAGCAGTCTTTATCACCATAGTAGGCTGGTACTTTGTCTGCCACAGATGGGTGACTTTCCTCTGGTAAAAACTAGTTCATCAGACCACTCTTCCTTTTCTTTGGATCCCTCTAGTGTAGTCCTCATAACCATGGTGCGCTGAGGGTTAGACATGTCCTCTGCAGCTGTTGTAGTTCCCTTAATGGGTGAAGGAGGAGGAGCAGGTAAACAGGGAACATGGAAAGAGCCTCTGCCTGAACAGAATGTTGTGCTCAACCATGGTAAAAGTGTCGGTGGCAATTCTGGGTCTGTTTCTTCAGAGATTCTTGTCAAAAAGAAACAGAAAACTAAACATTTGTCTTTTCCTGTATCAGTTATACTGTACAGGATTAATTTATTAGGCTTAGCTCAGGGTCTAGTGCAGGATCTTGACCCATCTTTTAAAGCCGTTTATGGTAAAAAAAAAATGATTCCTCTTTCCATGAACACGTACAACAATATAAAAGCACAGATCTATTTTTTTTTTTCTCGCCTCTGGTGTCTGATTCAGATTCTGAGGTGACTTTGGAATCGGATTCTCCCTGTGAAGGACTCTATTTCTTTTGAAACTGTTTCCAGGATGAATCAATGTTTTCAGCAGGAAAACTGAGATATTTCTCAATCCCTCAGAAAATGTTATGATTTGTTACAACTAGAATTTCCAGAATCTTCACCTATCCCTTCAGTTTTGTATGCCTTGGTGGACATTTTTTTGTCCCAGCCTGCAATTTCCCTGACAATCAGCTTGCTGCCTCTTAAAAAACAGATAGCTTATATAAAGTTCTTCATTCTTTTAAGTTGTTATCCACTAATCCCAGGTCTGGCCCAGCAGCTATTGTTTTAATAAATCTAGCTGCTGTTAAACATTTTGTTAATTCCAATCCCTCTCTTTCTGAAAAGGATGGAAAGGCATTTGACAGTTTTGGAAAAATATGCATGCTTTTGCAACATTAAATTTCAGATTTCTCATTGTCAGACACTTATTTTCAAGTTTATCCTGTCTAATTGTAAAACTATTAGGAATGTTTTGGCATATGTTTCCTCTTGTGAGGAGCAAGCTGCTTTGTGTAATTTGGTTTCACTGCTTTCCCAAGTCCCTATTATTGTTTAAAATGTGTGTATGACTCTGTGAATACAATGTCCAGGACTGCTGCCACTGGAAATATTTTGAGAACGTTTAGCTGGCTGCATTCTCAAAACCTCCCACTCGATGTCAAGAATGAAATCTTGAATTGTCCAATGGGCAGGGATCTAGTTTTCGGGCCTTCTACTGCAGAAGTCAAAAACGTATGATTAGAGGGGAAGGCTGATTCAGGTAATCTCTCAAAATTTTCAGACCTCTTTCGAAAAGTTTTCAAGGTGATCTCTGCTCCCTCATCTAACTTCACCAAAAAGCAAAATAAACAGTCTTTTCAGAATGCAGGTAAGACGCTTTTTAAAAAGCAAGGGAAGGGTCATTCCAAAAAGAAAGCAGGAAACCCCAGAACAAAGGACAGTACAGTAATAAGAATGACTATATGATGCACCATGTCAGTCCCTTAAGCCTTCCAAAAAGTCTGAATTTCCCTTTCTTTCTTTAGCAAAAAATAGTTTCAAATAGATGGGTCCTGAATGTGATCCATCTAGGGGACAAATCTAGGGGACAAATAGCAGCAGGAGGCTATGCATTCTTCTCAGGGGATTCTTCTTTATCCACCAGCCCAAACTATTTTCTTTTCTCCTGTCTTACAACACATGATGTGTCTCATGGGGGGGGGGGGGGGGTAATAAAAGTTATTTTTTTTTAAGAAATTTTCTGGTGCCAAAGAAGAAAGAATCTTGGAAACCAGTTTTGCATCTTTCATTCCTGGTCCAGCTTGTGATAGTCCCAAGTTTAAAATGCTTTCAATTCACAATCTATTACCTCTTTTTCCTCATTTGAATTTCTTAGTGTCATTTAGATCTAAAAGATGCATATCATCACATTCCTATTCATTCCGATTTCAGAGAGTTTCTTGAGGCTTTTGTGCATCTGGCTACATTATCAGTACTCTACATTTTTTTTTTCTTCTGCTCCAGGAGTGTTCACAAATTATCTAGCTACTGTGATAGCCCACTGCAGACTACAGGGTAACTACATTATTCCGTATTTAGATGACTTGCTTATCTCTGCAGAGTCTTTTTCAAAAGTGTCAGGAATCTCTTTCTCCCGGGTAAAGCATCCCTACACAGGCTTGGATTCCAAGGGAACATTCTCTAATAACTCCTTCTCACAAGATTGATTTACTGGTATACCTGCTGAATACCTCATTATAAACAGTTTTTCTTCCAGACCTCAGCAAGGGAATTCCTCAGGATTCTGGGTCTCATGATATCCATGATTCTCACGATACCTCTTGCAAGACTCCACATGAGAAAGACACAATATATCTAATATCTCCATGGTCCCAGCATCTTTACCCACTGACTTTTCAAATTCCAGTCTTACGATTTATAAAAAGGGAAGTTATATGATTGAGACATTAAGTTTCTCAAAGTTCTGGTCTCCTAGTCTTCTTTCCTGCTCCAGCACAGTCACTGACAACAGCCTCAGACTTTGCGTGGAGAACAGTATCAATAACCATAAAAGTGCAGTGTCCTTGGAACAAAAAGGACAGACCAAAACACATAAACATAAAAAAGATGCTAGCTCTTATAAATGCACTCAACTCTCTGAATCATCTATTGTCCCCAGGACCTGTTCAAGTGTTTACAGACAACACCACAGTCATGTAATACATAAATTAGTAAGGGGAATCCTGATCTTAACACCTGTGCAAACCATCCATGCTAGCATGGGATATAGTTTTACTACACAGTTTCACTCTAGAGGCATCTTAAATCCTGTCAGAATAAAACTGTGTGGCAGACAAGCTGAGCAAGACCTGGGTAGGCCCTCCTGGTTGGAAGCTGAATCAGGGGATCTTTCAAATTTCGATCCACCTTGTGGGGAATACCTCAAGTAGATCTTTTTGCCCCTTTTCTAAACAATCAATTCACAAAATTCTGTTCCAGGACTCCATGCAAGAAGGCCTGGAAGACAAATGCCTTTTCTTCTTTCCTTTGGACAGGAATATTCCTGTATGCCTGTCTACCCTTTCCACAGATTTCAAAGGTACTTCTGAAGATTCAGAAACACTCTCCAAAGATCATTTTGCTGACTGTCTTCTGGCACAGGCAACAGTGGTTTGCCTTTCTTCTGGAAATAGGGCAATTACCACAACCTTCCTGATAGACTGTATTTACTCAGACAACATTAGAAGTATTTGATACATGCCACTCCCAAAATACTGCAATTGGTTGCCTAGATGACAGGATTTTAATGCCTTTTAGGCACCTGTTTTCCATGGAATTGCAGCAGGTAAGCGTGCTACAAAAAATCATATATTAGCAAATAGAAAAGTTTTTCTAGTTCATCCCAAAATCATATATTAGTAAATGGAAAAGGTTGTTTCTCAGTTTTTAACACTACTTGTGTGAGTTACTCTCCTATGGGCTGTTCTACTACTGTTTTACAGTACTTGTGTTATTTATTCTACTATGGCCTGTCCTCCTCCTGCTTTTACAGTACTTGTGTGAGTTACTATCCTATGGCCTGTCCTGCTACTGTTTTTACAGGGTCTATATTGAATTAACGAAAATCCTCTTGTGCGAATACATAAACATCGACACGTATACAGCGAAACGGCAGAAGAGCGAACGTCCAGAACCACGAAGATCTGAAGATCGAACTGCCATAGTTGTCCACAGCAGTAGGTGATTTCCTTATCTGGTATAGCTCCCTAAGATAAGTGTGTGATAGTTACTGACATTAGGGTTAGGGTGCAGGTTAAGGTAAGTGCATATGTAGTGGTATATTTAACTTAGATGTTAGGGTTAGAAATAGGGTTAAGTTTAGTGTATATATAATAATGTAATTGAGTAGCGGAGTATATACGGTAATCTTTTTTTTACTTTTCAGGTGTTGTTTTTTATAGTTAGATGTATTTGTGTGTCATGTAGGTTTTATTAGGATATGGGATATGTAGGTGAAATGTAGGTATGGGTATAGTGTATTTTTTTTTTTATTTTGTTTGGGTAGGCAGTATGTAGTGGAAGGTGGAGTTGGCCAACTATGGGGATTCGACATTTTGTATTTCATGGTTTTGTACATTCGCTGTCTTTGTGTATCGCAGTTTATGTGTCGACATTTACTTATTCGTGCAAGAGGATTTTTGGTAATTCAATATAGACCCGTTTTTACAGTACTTGTGTGTATGGCCTGTTCTACTCCTGTTTTTACAGCACATGTGTGAGTTACTCTCCTATGGCATGACCTACTCCTAATTCAAGGTTTATTTGTCATCTATTTCGGAATATCTATCCATGGATCCCTTTCTTTCAGTGCAGTTAAATGTGATTTTTTTTCAAAGCATATTTCATACAAAGTCTCAGCTTTGAGAATCTTAATTTTGTTCTAGAAAAACTAACTCTTGCTCCATTTCACCCAGCACGTCAGACTGACTTGAAGTTCTTGACATGAAAACAAGTCTTAATAAATGCTCTGACCTCTGCAAGAAGAGTATCTGAGTTGCAAGCTCCCATGGTGGGTCATCCTTATCTCATTTTCCACAAAGATGTGAATTCTTTAAGAACTAATCCTTCATTTATTACTAGAGTGGTGTCCAAGTTTATTTTAACTGTATCTCCCTGCCTTCTTTCCAGAACCTACAAATGAGGAAGAAATAATATTTCATACCTTGGATGTCCACAGACAACTCAGGTGCAATCTTGACAGAACAAAATATTTTAAAACTTCTGATCAGTTGTTTATTTCTTGTGAATGTAAGAGAAAAGGTCAACTTGGTTGTCTTATGCTGTTACCTTTTGGTATGCCTACCACAACAAAACTATTCCAGGCAGGGTCAAGGCTCATGCATAGCTTTTTGGAAAGGGTTGGATTCTGGAAGTATTGTAGAAGCAGCATCTGGGTCCTGTGTGCACACTTTTACAAAGTACTATAAACTAGATTCCTTCTGTAGGACTAGAGGACTAGGACAGACTTTGTTTGGACCATTCCCCAGGGTCTCCTGGACCTCATCCTTCCTCCACTGAGTCATAGATCCATAGGTTGGTACTAGGCTAACGGCCCTAGGGCCTGTACAAGCCTAGCCATAACAATTCCCTGGCTATGGTTATGTTAAGCTATTGTAATCTACCCAGTATAGCTTAAGCTAATGCAGCAGTGATCCATATGAAGAACGTAGTACAGTTATGTACGTTAAACTTATCATAACAGTCATAGCCGTCCTTAGGCATAGGCTAACTAGGCAGCCGCCTAGGGCGCCACTCTAGTAGGGGTGCTTTTCCAGTATTTTTTTGGTGTAGGTAGACCAGAATGGGGGCACCTGGTGGTGTGGTGGGGGCACCGTGGAGCCCTTTTGCCTAGGGCACCAGTTGACTTAAGGCCGCTCCTGATAACAGTAGATGTTTGAATGATCAGTGCTACAGTATCCACTCCCTCTCTCTATCCCCTTTATTTTTGTATGTTTTTATGCCGGTGTATTGATTTTAGTTTTATTTTCCTAGTACTGCCATTCTTACTGTTTTAAACTAACTCTCTCTGCTGGCATGAAAGCTCTGAATGGCTTGGCACCCAAACCTGACTTTTATTCAGCTCGACTCAAGCTGACTATTGATTTGGGAACATGGAAGGGGCCTGAAGCTTTGGAAGCTGGAAGGTTGTTATATCCTTAGTAGGGCATCACCTGATGTAGCTTAAGCTACTGCAGCAGTGATAATTTGAATATCTATTGTTAAGGTAAGTTTACTTACATGACTATACTATTTTCACCATCTGAGCTAATTGGCTAATGCTGGTTTGTCAGTTAGCATGATAGCAAGAATCTACATTTCACTGACAATGTAAAATGGCAAAAATAAAAATCACATTAGCAGTTAATTATCATGTCTGTGAATTGAACACTGACTGCGGTGTTGGTGCTGCGGTAGCATTGTCGCCTCACAGTAAGACGTTGTCCTGTTCGATTCTCAGCTAAAGTGTCTTCTGTGTGGAGACATGCGTGAATGGGTGTACCTTCGTTGAAGGTTGTGCTTCAGGGCTGGCAACTCGGTACGTAAAAATCTACTGCCAATCATTAGCGGATCGGAGTTCTGCTGTGTCGACCCCTAACCGGGAAAAGCTGAAAGATACAACAACAACAAATGTTAAACCTAACTGTGCTAGTGTTCTCCCTACCAGCCCATGCATCGAGGTAACATAGACACTGTCACAGAACCACACATACAAACACACACACTCACACACACACACACACACACACACACACACACACACACACACACACACACACACACACACACACACACACCATACACACTCACACACACACACACACACACACACACACACACACACACACACACACACACACACACACACACACACACACATATGCAATGATAATCATGCCCTTGCAGACAAGGACATGTTTGCACACATTCATAGAAATGCAGACACACTCCCTTGACACCATTATACTTGCTTGCAATAATAATATCAGTTGAGACCATTCCCATGGGGGTGAATGGATGTATGCTGTTAAAAGCCGGTGTACATTTTTTCCTTCCTGTGAGAAAATTAACTCATCATAATTGCTCTACTATGTTATTCTGCTGTGCTACCATTTCCATGGGAGACCATATGGCTATTTTGCATTATCCCTCCACCAAACTGCTACATCTGCATTTACATTTAGCTTCAACAAAACCACATACATGTTACAGCCACTTCCAGAGTAAAACTGTAGTGATAGGATTGTCTCTACATCAGTTTGACTTACTGTGATGCAGAAACCATTGTAATTAAGACATCCATCCACATCATGGTATGCCTTTTTGAATGCCAGGAAGGTGAACTGTGGCACAAAATCTTTTATCTGGAAAAAAAAGTTATTTCAGTAAGACCTCATTAGGCCATTCCAATGAAAAATAAACTATGAAATAATACTTGTCCACTTGATGATATCCAAGGACATTAGTGCAGCATAAATAATACAAACATGCAAAAGAAAACATGTATCTTTCTGTGTCGGACAATAGAACTTACTTAATTTCTTAGGTCTATTCAAGTACTTATATTGTTTTCTACATGATGTCCTTTAATGCACAACATAAGGCACATACATACCCCATTCCCATCTCTGACCAAAGAAATGATTAAAAGTCAGTGTTCTGGAGGTGCCAACTAACAGATGATTATCAGCTTTGCTTCCTTAAAACTCAACATTGTGGATGAAGGAGAAAAACAGAGTGCAAAGAAGATGTACAACAGAAAGAACAAGATACAGCAGCAAAGTATTAGAGAGGTTCAGGACTCTGGAGCAAAGCTTTCAACTGTCCATATTTTTGGCTCATATTTTTGTTCAATTCCTCAAAAAATTCTAGTTTTCTGACAACTCCCTGGGAAGATCTGAGGACTTGAAGTCACTAAATAATGAGATACTATTGAGTTTCAGACTTCAAATTCTTCAGAAAATGTACATCAAAACAAACTTTACTCTAGCAACTTTCTAAGTTTATAAGAACAATATTTAAAATGTCCCTATTTTTGGGCCTTGTTCCTCCATTTTCTTGGGTTTTTGTCCAGATTTCTTGCACTAAGAGATCGAGAAGTATGCTTTGGAGATGGCTGAAGTATCATTCTACAAACCTTTTAAATCTTAGCACAAGAAATCTGGATAAAGTATAAAATAACGGGGGGGGGGGCAGTAATAGGAACAGATTTTAAATATTGCTTTTTTAACACAGAGGTTGATAGGTTAATAGTAGGCTAACTGCCCTGAAGGGCCATTTTAAGCCTAGCCAATAAAACCCGTATTTGGAATCAAACCTTGTACCTTGTGTCTTTGAGGCAAGGCCCTTAGCCATTATGCCAACCCCACAGACTAACTTCGAAAGATGCTAGAATAACAGGTTTTATGTTATCGTTTGTTTTCTGAAGGATATAAAGTTTGAAACTCAAATGTGTGACATTATTTAGTGACTTCAGTTCTCAGTAATTTTCCAGAAAACCACAAATTTGTCTGAAGAACAGACTAAAAATATGAGGCAAAAATCTGGACATCCTGTGAAAATCTGGACAGTTGAGAGGTATGATTCACACATGGGTCAGTTACTCTTCATACTCGAAACATTTCAGTTAAGTTGCAGATCTGAAGTTTATGGGTCAATGAGAGTCATATGGAGATCTGAAAAGAAATTTCTTGATGAAAACATTCTAGAAACCAGAAAGCTGGCCATTGGAGCTACATGCAAAAATATTATGTCCTCTGGAAAGGAAAATACCCCAAAGACATGCACAGTAGCCATGGACTTTGAAAAGATCAACGAGGTTTCTACAAGCATCTAGGGTCATACTCAGAACTCGTGAATAACCCATAGCTTTTAATGATAATTGTAACTCGTATTAAATCAAGCCTTTGTACAAACTGCACTCTTAAAATAGTTAGCATATATATAGCAGCTCAGCTGCATTTTTTTAAATATTAGAACATACATCACTTCAAGTGTAAAAAAAAAATGCAGTTAAAAAATTTCTAATTCTGTTATAAAGTAATGGGGTTTCATATTTTATCTATTAAGTATGAACATGTGCATGCTCTAGCTTTGATTTATAATTAACACATACCACAATACTGTTCAGTGATTATACAAAGTGTGCAGGGATTCAAAGACTGAAGAGTGTGTGTCTATATTATCTAAATATGTAAAAATTTTACTTTTTTGCTGCAAAGCTTTTCAGTCCAGGTCTTCAATGAAAATGAATCTAGCCCAGTGGATAATGTGGTCTTCAAAGGAAGATCTAATTATATCCACTGGAAAAAGAAGGCCTCGGTTTTTGCTGCAATCCAGTTATATTTCTCCTCTGTGTATGTAAGGCAAACACAATTTACTTTTGCTCTGCTTCCCACAGGCAGAAATAAAAATAAACATTCAGCCAAACCCACAAGCATGTTAAATGAGAAGCTCTCTCCGCGCACACATATGAAGAGCACATGCATATAGACACTTAAGCAGAAACACTGACACACACACACACACACACACACACACACACACACACACACACACACACACTAAAATCATGCATTATGTATTAACACATTATGTATTAACTAATTTGACAGCTTTACCTAGCTCAGCATGTCAGACTATTGTGACAAATGGCATTTCACAAAATATATTAATCTGTGCACAGAGATGCATTATGACAATTTGAGCTACTCTGTTCTATTTCAACAAGGTGCTATTTAGCTGAAACATCCTATTTACATAATAACATTCTCATACCCACTTACTATTTGAGAAAATACAATTACAGAGGATAGCATTTTTCACTGAGGGGTTTTATGTAATCAGGACAGACATTTCAATAACATCAAGCTGAGAGAAAGTCTCTTGCTAATGTTGGGTTCAGCATAACATTAGTTTGCTTTCACCTGAAGCATTCTGTATAAATATGAAGCTGAGAACAGAGAAGAGGCAAATGCTGAGAAGAGCAATCGAATGATACAGGGGTAGCATGGAAGTAAGGGAGGCAATATAATCAAAGAGATGCTTCTATGGAGAAAGCCAGGATTAATGTGTTAAAATTACTACTAACAATAATTAGAGAAAAGGGAAAGATTTTTGTTCAACCAAATGCTAATAGTATTTAAAATTATTCCAAGAAGTCTTCCTTCGGAAAGAGGTTACTCATACTCACATTAGACTGACAAAGAATCAAGTATAGAACACACCGACATTCAAAATTGACAGCAGGACCACAAAAATATTGGTGAAAGTAGCGGTAGCCTTATCAGAAAATTCTGGACTGAAGTGATGACCTGTACCAGCTGAACATATGCATTACATGTTTCCCTGGAATGTATCCATAGCATTAGCATGACAATTACTATTTGCCATGTATAGCATAAACAGCCATCTCACTATTAATTAGGTGTACAGATTGCCTTCTGTACTATCTGAAGTTTTGTATTTGTTTATTCATTCTAAGAACCAGGTACAAGGTTGACCAGAGAGGAACCATTTTCAGTCATAATTCAGTGTGTATGCAATAAAAATAACAGAAATAAAGTCAGTAAGGCATAACTGCTTAGATGGGCCCTTCCCACAAGACGGGCCAACATATTGGACTTGGTCATCACCAACATGGGGGCCAAATGCTCCATACCAGAGGTAAACCCCTCGTTGGTAAGGTCAGACCATAAACTAATCACAATGGACATCCATATCCTGACCCCACCCCCAGCAAAGGAAACCACTGTGAAAAATTTCTCAAAAGCAAACTTCACACTCCTCAAGACTGAGGTGGAAAATTTCAAAGCCCACGAGCATATGGAAAATGCTACCCAAACCGCAAAATCCTATACAATTGCACTCTATGAGCAACTACAGGAATGCATGGATCGTGCCATCCCAAGTAAAACCAAGACTCATTCCTCTAAAAACAGGAGAACAGTCTGGTGGACCCCTGCCATAAATAAGCTATACAACAGAAGGAGAAAGATATTGAATGTAAGGGCAAAATCCCAAAAAGTGAGGTCAACCCTGATCAGTACTAGTAAGAAACTTTGATCCCTCATAAAATCATCAAAGGCTAGCTTTGAAAGAAAAATCGCCAAAGACTCTAAAGACAATCACAAGGAGTTCTTTAGCTACATCAAGAATCTGGGTGGCAACTCTCAGATATACTCTGAGCTGGTGCAAAATGGCACAAAATACACTGAATCCACTGACATAGCCAACATCCTGGCGGACAGGTTCAGTGCAAACTTTACCCCCCCCCCCTTCCCCACCAAAAGAGCCAGTGTCTATCCCAGAAGAATGCAATCCCCCAGACATCACAGACACACAGGTGAAAGCAGCTCTCTCCAAAGTAAAAAATACAGCATCAATGGGGCTGGATGGTATCCTGGGCTGTGTCTTACACGAGCTCCAAAACTAACTAAACCCTTACATAAATTCACTGTTCCAACTCAGCCTTACCTCAGGTTATGTACCCGAAGAATGGCGTACAGCAAACGTGATTCCGCTCCACAAAGGTGGCACCACAACGGATCCAGGGAACTATCGCCCTATAAGCCTGACTAGCCTGGTCTGCAAGGCTATGGAGCACATCATCATGGATCTCATAAACAAAGACATTGGGAACCTCCAAACACTGGACCCTACACAATTTGGCTTTGTTAAAGGCAGATCTTGTCTCTTAAATCTAGTTGACTTCTTCGAAATAGTAACCAAAGCCATAGATGAGGGAAAGGTAGTCCACACAGTCTACCTTGACCTCGTAAAGGCCTTTGACACAATACCCCACTCTGGCATCATAAACAAGCTTACCAGCTTAAATATTAACCCATATATCACAAGATGGGTTGCAAACTGGCACAGAGATAGAACTCACATGGTCAGAGTTGCGGGTGCCATGTCCGACTCTAAACCGGTTACAAGTGGCATTCCACAGGGCTCAGTCCTGGGACCCCTCTTGTTCAGTATATACTTCTCTGAGGTACAGGCAAACACGGGAGGACTATGGCTTCCCAAGTTCACAGATGATTGCAAACTAGGAGCCATAATCAATTCACTGGCTGACATAAGCATCCTCCAGAAGGGCCTTACGGAGACAGATACCTGATGTCAGAACCATGGCCTCAAGCTAAATGCCAAAAAGCGCATAGTCATCCCCTTTGGGAAAAACAAAGTGCCCACAAACTACCACATAGGAGGCAATCCACTAAGTATGGAAGAAGTAATTAGAGATCTGGGGACCCAAGTAGATAGCAACCTCACCTTTGACAATCACATTGCCAAAGTGGTTAGAAAAACCTTTTATATATAGCTCACCTAATCACAAAAAGGTTCACATCTAGATCAAGAGAGGTCATTGTGCCCCTCTACTCATCATTCATCAGGCCCATAATTGAGTATAATGCCCCATTTGGGATGTACCTTACCCGACACCTGCAACAGCTGGAGAGACCTCAAAAATACCTCACCAAGAGGATCGCGGGCCTCAAACATATGCCCTATGCAGCTCGACTAAAGAAACTCCAGCTCTACTCAGTTGCCTACTGCCTACTCAGAGGCGATCTGTGCCTGACATACAAGACCATGTCTAACCCAGAATTGTTGGACATGCTCCACCTCAAGAAAACCAAATCCATCAGAGCTACACGCTCCAGGGATCTAAACCTTAGCACAACAATAAACAGGACATGCTGGAGGGATAGATTCATATCCCAAAGGCTTCCCTCACTCTGGAATAGAATCCCAGTCCATGTTAGGCAGAGCCTCTCACTGACCCTCTTCAAGAGAAATTTTGATGAGTGGATGGGAAATTGTAAATTTACTCCTGGGATCAGTTCTATGGCCCTGCTGGACAGAGGCTCAGGAATCTAGACTATAAGGGAGGCGAAAGCCAACACATTCTGGCTAGGCTTGTAAATGCCCTGGGGCAGATAGCCTAGTACCTACCTATGAACCTATGAACTGCAGGTACTATAGTATGTATTTGCTGTTTTCATTCTGCTACAATATAAGTGGGAAGGATTATTTGGTACTGATGTTGTGCATGTTGTTTTACATTTTGTGGGCCATGTATGGTGAATGCTTTAATGTCAGAGCAAAAAATACACTGTAAGGCACTTTATATGGACCTAATTTGGGTGCAATAAGTCATACAACAGACAACATCAGCCCAGTGACTAGTTTACAGATGAATCTGCAGGAACAGAGTGTGAGTCATTCATTAACTGTGAGCCATTGGCTGCTTTTAAGGGTTACACAATGGGAGTCCCGCTGGGAAAGTGATGAATCAATCTGCACACTTTTTTGTCATCATTATATGCAGCATTTGTTACAAACTTAGTTGGGAGGATGTGGGGACAGCTATTTATTATGGGATACGAGCATTTCCTATACTGACACACCACTTACTGCTACAAAAGAAGGTGGAAAAATCTCAAGGAGATAGCAAGGATGAAATGCTCTCCTTGGATTTGGTACTAATTGAGAATGAGTGTGCCGGCTCAGTCCAAAGACTTGGATATTTACACTGTTCGATACTCCACAACCTTTACAACAGAAGGAAAAACATTCTAGCTAAGCTAAGGGATGACTTTTCACCCTTGCATGGTACCAAACAATGCTGCTTCTGTTGTTCTATATGTGATAAATAGCTCCCTGTTCAAGAACTAGCTACACAAAGAACACAGTTCTTAGGTAAACATAATGATGAGTAGGTCTGTACTCCCCCAAAGTGAGGTGTTCATAACAAGTGCATGCTCATAGTTTAGTGTTTTTGTCTTTTATCATGCATTTATTTATTTATTGTTAACTGGTTTCTTGCTCTAAGAGCTGCATTTCTAATATGATTACCAGGTTAACAAACTGGGGACATAGGTTACCTCAGCACTTGCAAACCACAGCAAACTCAAGTCACCTGAAAGCTGGATACTGATTATGTTTGTAATTTGATTTGTTTCTGGTAGTTAGTCTGTTTTCAGCAGAGATGAAGCAGAATAAACTTCTAAGTATTTTTTTTTTACCAGAGCCTGAAGCATATGGTGCATTTTTTATTGGAGTCTGAAGCATATAGTGCACTTTTTTTACCAGCGTCTGAAGCATATGGTGCATTTTTTACCAGAGTCTGAAGCATATGCTTAATTTTTTTACAAGAGTCTGAAGCATATGGTGCATTTTTTTACTGGAGTCTGAAGCATATAGTGCATTTTTTACCAGAGTCTGAAGTATATGGTGCATTTTCTAATGGAGTCTGAAACATATGGTGCATTTTTTACCAAAGTCTGAAGCATATGGTGTATTTTTTAAATAAAACACTGCTGGCTCTAAGAAAAAGATTCAGTTGGTGTGGGGAGAGGAGGGGATAGCAGTCCATTTTGTGTGGACATACCAGTACATATCTTTCAACCTCTAACAGCAACAAATCTGGACAAAGCTAAAAATTGCAGGGGACAAAAGTCCAAAATCAGGGACAATTTTTAAATATTCAAGCTATTTCGAATAATGGATTATGTGTTACCATTTTCTGAATGATATGAAGTTTGAAATAATTCAAATGAGTGTCATTATGTGGTTACTTTAGTTCTCAACAATTTGTCAGAAGACTGTAAATTTCATGAATGCACCAAGAATATGAGGCAAAAATTTGGACATTCTGGGGAAATCTGGACAGTTGAGAAGTATGGTACAGTTCACATTTTAACCTAACAACAAAAATCCCCAAGATCAAAGCTCCTTTTTTGTTTTTTACAAACCAACAAGTTTAAGAACTCATTATGACTAGTGCAAAGTTATAAATTATATAAGGACCATCTTACTTGCTGCAGAAATCTTATACCTCTAGGATGCACAGAGGACAATAAAGGCTGTTTAGCTGACTATTGGATCAAAACACTACATTAGCATAGCTTCCAGAAAACAGCTAGATATGTGCAACTGAATGTTAAGTACAATGTAGCAAATGGTGTTAACTGACAGCTAGGTATGTACAACTGAATGTTAAGTACAATGTAGCAAATGGTGTTAATTCACAGCTAGGTATGTGCAACTGAATGTTAAGTACAATGTACCAAATGGTGTTAATTCACAGCCAGGTATGTTCAACTGAATGTTAAGTACAATGTAGCAAATGGTGTTAATTCATAGCTAGGTATGTGCAACTACAAGTGTAGTAACTGTTGTTAAATCACTTAGACAGACACTTTAACAATTATACTATGCATTAATGAGGTAATACAAAACAACATTATCAATTACTCAGCACTTTACAGTTAAGCTGTGTGTTCTGTCACCACACCAGAAAATGTGAAGTAATGTTGTAGTGCTAAGACTGCATTGTAGAAGACTTGGGATGGCACTTCTTATGTCCTACATGCATTATCAGATGGACATTAAAAGATTTCATGATGCTTCCAGTGAATGACAAGGCTTTCTTAATAATCCAAGAAGGTCTCTCTCTCTCTCTCTCTCTCTCTCTCTCTCACACACACACACACACACACACACACACACACACACACACACACACACACACACACACACACACACACACACACACACACAAAGACAATCAGGTAAACAGCTCCATTCATCCTAGCTAGGTCTTTCCTATTGCGATAATAAACTCCTATGTTATTTTTGTCTGTATTCAGTGTCTTTCCATCTCTCTGAATATCCTATTCTAAAAACCCATCTCTCATGTTTCAGCCTGCCTGATGCACATTTAAAATGATGTATCCAAATTTTCAATTATCTCTGACCACAAGCATTATCAAACATGTAATAAAACATTAAACTAAATACTGATGCAGGTCATATTAGAAAACCAAGACAAAAGAAAAGCCCATCAGATATGTATTCTGATTATTTACATGACAATTGATTTTCTACACTGACGTTGTCTGCAAGAAACAAATGTTTGCTAGAAATCTTTTCTTGTGTCTTTTTAAGTGCCAAACTGCTGTTAGCATTTAAAGCAGTTTATCAGTATTAACCATGCAAAGCCCAATAAATGAGCTAGTAACCAGTAATGTAACATTTTAACTGCAGCCTTCTCTTCACCTGCCATATCACCACATAACTGCAGTCTTCACCTCACCTGCCATATCACCACATAACTGCAATCTGCACATAACTTGCCATATCACCACATAACTGCAATCTTCACCTCACCTGCAATATCATCATATAACTGCAGTCTTCACTTCACCAGCCATATCACCACATAACTGCAGCCTTCAACTTACCTGCCATATCACCACATAACTGCAGTCTTCACCTCACCTGCCATATCACCACATAACTGCAGTCTTCACCTCACCTGCCATATCATCATATAACTGCAGTCTTCACCTCACCTACCATATCACCACATAACTGCAGTCTTCACCTCACCTGCCATATCATCATATAACTGCAGTCTTCACCTCACCTGCCATATCACCACATAACTGCAGTCTTCACCTCACCTACCATATCACCACATAACTGCAGTCTTCACCTCACCTGCCATATCACCACATAACTGCAGTCTTCACCTCACCTGCTATATCATCATTTAACTGCAATCTTCACCTCACCTACCATATCACCACATAAGTGCAGTCTTAACCTCACCTGCCATATCATCATATAACTACAGTCTTCACCTCACCTGCCATATCACCACATAACTGCAGTCAACACCTCACCTGCCATATCACCACATAACTGCAGTCTTCACCTGACCTGCCATATCTCCACAAAATGGCAGTCTTCACCTCACCTGCCATATCATCACATAACTGCAATCTTCACTTCACCTGCCATATCACCACATGACTGCAGTCTTCACCTCACTTGCCATATCACCACATAACTGCAATCTTCACCTCACCTGCCATATCACCACATAACTGCAGTCTTTACCTCACCTGCCATAAAACCACATAACTCTGGTCTTCACCTCATCTGCCATATCACCACATAACTGCAGTCTTCACCTCACCTACCATATCACCACATAACTGCAGTCTTCACCTCACCTGCCATATCACCACATAACTGCAGTCTTCACCTCACCTGCCATATCATCATATAACTGCAGTCTTCACCTCACCTGCCGTATCACCACATAACTGCAGTCTTCACCCCACCCACCATATCACCACATAACTGCAGTCTTCACCTCACCTGACATATCACCACATAACTGCAGTCTTCACCTCACCTGCCATATCACCACAGGTGTTGCCCTTAATAGAATACTTGAATATTTTCTGATGCTCCCTACTTATACTTTTCCTCTGCCCCCTGTCCATTTGTCCAGGAATACACCATAATGAAAACTCCTGCAATAGTGTAATCTGCAAAGGTATCTATTATTATCAAAATATATCTGCTCATCACCCACCTTCTTCATCTAGTAAAAAAGAATAAAATTGTGGCATATAACCCCCCCGCACAGGCAATGACTTTTCAAATTAATCAAAATTTGACAAGTATAGAACCAACAAATTCATTTTGCTGAACTGACACTTCAGTAAGTAGAGCAAACATTAAAAAATGGTATTCTGTTGTGACAAAGCTGCTCTATGTAGCAGAAGACTCATGTGATCTGTTGCCCCCCCCCCAGGTTGCTATATTGTGCAGAAAAATCAGTTTCTTTGATGTGGTGAACTAGGAAAACTAGGTAGATGAGCTGCATTCTGCAAAATCTACATTGGTGAGCTGTGTCTCGATGACTATGACCACTTCAGCAAGCTTCTCACTTATCAATAAAGAAAAATCACTACAAGTATATTGCTTCAAAAATCATTTACTAACTCGGTTAGGCTTCAGAGGAGTCCAGCTTTGCTATTATCAGCACAATTCCTCAAAACAGCTGGCAAAGCAGCATAAGGTAGAAAAATGCACATTCAGCTCCTGGTGGGAAGAACAGGCAATTAGTTTAATATATCACTTGGCTGCTTTTCCAAAGGAGGAGGGACACTAGCTGTCCCTGTGTTTTCTCCTCCAGCTGAGCAAATATGTCAAAGAAACAAAAACATCTACAATAATTTAAACAGTGCATACAATTTAAGCAACCACAAGCAGAGAGAAAAAATAGAAAAATGCATGTAGAGACATAAACACAGTTATGAGTAAACAGATAGGTAATCCTGCAGCTGAGGAAACAGAAAGTATGTAAAAGGTTGTCATAGTACCACTGTACTTGGCCCTCATCAGACCAAAAATAGAGTGCAATGCACCCTTTGGCGTTTACCTTCCCAGGCACCATCAACAGTTAGAGCATCCTAAGAGGTTTCTCACCCAAAAATATATAGAGTAAAACCAACATGTCATATGTGGACCGATTAAAAGTCCTACCACTGTATTCAGTTTCTTAACAGTTACTGAGGGGTGATCTATGCCTGACCTATAAAGGAGTCTCTGACCCAGCCCTGATGGAAGTGTTGCATATTCACAAAACTAACTGCATAAGGGTTACCCACTACAAAGTTCTAAACCTGATCTCTGACATGAATAGATCATTCTGGAGAGACAGGTCTACTTCTAATCTTCAAAAACTCATTTTTTTGAAGATTAGAAAGCAGACAACCACTTTCACGAAAATGCACTTAACCGAAAGTGCACTTTTGCGAAAGTCACTTAACCGACTCATGTCAGTTAACCGAATCATGGTACAGTGGGGATAAGGAAATATATCCCTTTCCCCACTGTAGAGCAATCTCGGATTTAGTATATATAAGTAGCGGGGGTGCAGGGGGGCTTGCCCCCTGAAAAAATGTATTCTACTTTGCCAGACAGACCTCCAGCAATTATATATACTAACTCCGTGGGGAAAAGGATATATTTCCTTATCCCCACTGTACCGTGATTCGATTAACTGATGTGAGTCAGTTAACTGACTTTCACAAAAGTGCACTTTCAGTTAAGTGCACTTTTGTGAAAGTGGGTGTCTGCTTTCTAATCTTTGAAGAAATTAGTTTTTGAAGATTAGAAGTAGACCCGGACAGACAGATGTATGTCCCAGAGACTGCCCCTCGTCTGGAACAGGCTGTCTATTCACATGAATCAGAGCCCTTCCCTGATCATCTTCAAGTGCAATCTGGACCAATGGATGGGAAATCACAAATTCATTCTTGAGGTGATGCCCATGTCCATTATGGACAAAGGCAGTCTGCAAAAATTGTCAAAACCCCATTGTTGACCCCTTGTTATCATTCCCCTAGGGACAGAAAATTGGGTGAAATCTGGGTAAAACTGGCTAGGCTTGTAAGGGCTCTTGAGCCATTAGCCTGGAAATCTCCTAGGTACCCATGAAGGTTTGTGACTTGCTAAGTATAACTCAAAAAGTAAACATTGGTTATATTATTTATATTTATAGGATTTTGCTTTTATTTACTGGGGTTCCTACTAGATCATCTAAAATATCTTATTTCCTAGAAATCACATTACAGTATTTAGTAGAGTATACAAAATACTTAAAGGGGGAATTAGTTGGCATTTACATAGCACTTGTAAAATAGTATTACCATCAAAAGTAATTCTTTATGAATATTCATGAATGGCAATGGTATAACATCACAAAGCACATTCTAAAACCAGGAGTAAAAAGAAAAGAGGATGTGCCAATAACAAATTCCATAAATGAGATTACAGAAATGTACAGCACAAGTTGAACCACCTAAGACTAATGTTCAGTTAGATGCAAAGACACCCCCAGTACAACTTTAGGTTACACCCTCCGAATGTCTTCTTTTTATACCTTTCACCACAAACTTGCCTGCAGTGACCATAGGTTTTTGGTGTTAACTACCAAACCTTGGGAATTACAGACTACCATCCTAAAAAGCAGTACAATATACCTTATTTTTCTGCCAACTTCAAATGCTTTCAGAAAAAAATATATACCACCCATAACTTCTTCATTTACTTCAACATCATCTACTCCATAACTCAGCCCAAACACACAGGTTTATAATTTTATTTTTCCTTCATACATACTTCTCCTTTCCACCCCAACCCTGCAAATGGTCCAATATTATGTGATTTTTTTAAATTTTCTTTTTGTTTTCTTCTTTTTCCCTCTCCGTTCTGTAATGTTCCATGTGTACACCCCTAGTCCCAGAATAGAAATATTTTTTCTAGTATAAAATATCAGACATTCAAATCTGTTACTTTTCTCAAAAAAAAAATGACACCCAACAATGATGAATAGTATTCATAGTAGATTAACGTTACACCTATATTATGTTTTTAACATCTTTATTACATTCACATATATTTAATAATACCATGGGTGTACATGGATTAACAGAAAAGAAAACAAGCTGTTACAAACATTTGTCATTTTCATACATCATATATTTATGTTATCTTTTTTTACAATTATCAATCACTCTAGCATTACATAAACTGCTTACGTCCTATCTTCCCTGAACTAATCCTCCTGAGCATTACTCTGCTTATATTGTTTCTACAAATTCACTTTATTTCTACATAGTTTCTTCTTTCTCTTTTCTACAGATCTTGTCTCCAGTTCTTTTACCTCCTTTACGACATTCAGTACTTCAGTTGTAGTGGAACAAATGGATAAAATGTAGAATGCTGCTAAACACTTACTGACAACTTCAGCTACGAAGCTCATAGTATGGTTAACAGCTGTTTCTTCATATTCACAAAAAAGCTCCACTAGTGAATTGATATGACTCAGTATTGTTTACCATTGATATTTGTCAAAACTTCTTAATAATGAATATATCTCCTATACTTTCAATGTGGAGCAGTGTGGAATGTAAAATATTTATGAGTCAAAAAGAGGAACATTCCCTATTATGAAGAATAGTTGAGAGGTATGATGAATCTTATAAATAAGGATATTAATATCTTACTAGCTTTTCGCTCAGAGCATTTTGGTTTGTGAAAGAGAGATCCTGCCTACTAAACCTGGTGAATTTGTTTGAAAAGATCACAGAGGCACTATATGAAGGTTACTCTGTGCTCACTACCTACCAGTACATGCCTAAGGCCCTTGATGCTATGCCGCACTCTGGCTTTTTAGTTAAACTGTCACAGTTAAATATAAATCCATATAAACTCAGTAGATAGCAGATAGGCTTACAGACAGAACCCACACAGGGTACCCCTCAGGGTTTTGTGCTGGGTTCATTACTGTTCAACATCTACTTCAGTGGATTCAACGCTGCAGTCAGGAGCTTCTGACGAAATTTGTTAACAACTACAAACTAGGAGCTGTCATCATTTCAAAGACCCCTACATTCTTAAAAGGATCTATCCCTCTCTAACTGATGGTGCAGTACCATGACCTAAAGCTAAACACAAATAAATGCAGTATTGCACTTTTAGGGAAATAAAAGCACCTCTGCACCCACTGCAAAATTACTCCCTCAGTATACATACTTAAATTACAGACTTGGGCACATTTATGTCTTTTGACAACCACTTGTTAACTGTCATTTGGAAAGTCTTTTATCTAATACAGCTAATTCCTTATCTAGGTCAAAACATCATTTGTTCTTTATACTCCTCTTCCTCAGGCCCATAACTGAGTATAATGCTCCCCTTTGATTTGTACCTCGCTGGAGATATTAGCCATCAAGAAAAATCCTTGATGATTTTCAACATTTAGATAATTGCTGCAGTAGCCTAGGAAGTATGGGTTATACTGTACCAAGGATTTTACAACCTGGCTGCATTCAAAGCTTCAGGGTACCTTCCACATACCCCTAAGCACACTAGGGGTTCAAGGAGAGTCACATAAAAGCAATGGAACTGATGGCTGGCTAGTGATCCTTCAAGGCTATTCAGATCAGTGCCCTTCAGGGAAAACCTTATACTACATAATAAGTAGATGCCAAAGAGTATCGGGCCCAACATGGAGGCCTGAGGGAATCCACTGATGACTAACCTCTTTGTGGATGTGGTCTCACCATTCCTAACTTTCTGGGTCCTATCTGTGAGCCAGCTGTCTATCTAGCTTGTTATATAAGGTTTTATACTTAATTCCATAAACTGTCTTTCAGCTTTTCCTGGTTAGGGGTCGCCACAGCGGAACTCCGGTCTGCTAATGATTGGAAGTAGATTTTTATGTGCTGGCTTGCCGAGCCTAACACACAACCTTCAATGAAGGAACACCCATTCACGCATGTCGACACACAGAAGATGCTCTAACCAAGAATTGAACGTGCAACATCTAACTGTGAGGCGACAATGCTACCGCAGCACCACCACCGCAGTTTCTATACTTAATTAGATAAGTCTGTTAAAAATGCCAGAGTGATGTATTGCATCAAATGCCTTAGCCAGCTCAAGGAAGGCAGTAATACACTGTTTTACCCTCATCCATTGCCTTGATGACAACCAGGTTCAGTAGGCATTTCCTTCCTTTGACAAAGCCAGACTAGGACAGATCCGTGTCTGAAGGTCTCCTATGTATTTGTTTATCATTTCCATGATAATTCTTTCCATGGCTTTTCATATAACAGTAGTCAGACTAAAGGGTCTGTAGTTTCTGGAATCTGTAGATGGTTTTTCTTGTGAAGAGGGATCACCGTTGCAGTCCCCCATTCTCATGGTATGATGCCTGTTTTGAGACTATAGTTAAATAGAGTCTCCAGTGGCTCTGATAGGTCATAGTTTAGACTATTCAGGAGGCATTCTGGGATATTATTGGAGTCCATTGAGGCTGTGTTCTTGGCCTTTGTGAGCAAAGCTAGGACATGCTGTCTGCTTATTAACTGGGGGGGGGGGTATGTTTGAAGGTATTTCTTGGGGATGGCTGAGGGTGAGTGGGGAGTAAACTAGAATAATCAGTACTGATTAGTGCCAGAGCAAGCAGTGACTGAGTTTGCAAGAATGAGACTTGTCAGAATGTGCTACTTAAAGTGACAGTCAGTGAGTAACTGAAAAAAGTACAAGAGTTTATTCCCTTTCTTTAGTCGGGAAAGGAACATCAGACTTAAATTAATGAAGCGTGTGTGTTTGGGGGGTAGAATGTAGTTTCCATAGATCATACTGTGGGGGAAGGGCTTTGCCTACATGAAAACTGTGATGTGAGACTGCACTCTGGGTGTTTACTAGTGACATGAATTGAATTCATATTCATGTGCATGCGATGGATGCTGTTTAGTAGTGTCAAGTTAATGCACTTCCCGTGTGCATGGATTCATGAGGTTGTTCTCAACAACAAGCAGTTTAAGAACTAGTCAATGGTGTATGGCAACATACATAATGAAACTCTAATACGATTAGTACTAGGCTAACTGCACTTGTGGGTCATTTAAAGCCTAGCTAATTACCCCATGGGAGAATTAAACCTTGCACCTTGTGTCTGTAAGGTAAACACCTTAACTATTATACTACCCCTCCCAAGGATCCTGTCTGCTTTTTTTGTTGCTGTTAGTATTTCACTTTGAAGTTTCAGACTTCCCTGGGCAGACATTAAATGCCAGAATACTGTGCAGTAACCTGAGACAAGTTTTGGAGAGGATAGTTTGTACTGGAGTGTGTGCAGAATCTGTAAGGCAGTGGTGATGCTGCAATATACACGTTTGAGTTGTACACTGTAAGGTGCGAATGCATCTGGTTAAGAAATAATATGACTAGTACATCTGGTTAAGAAATAATATGACTAGTACATCTGGTTGAGAAATAATATGACTAGTACATCTGGTTAGGAAATAATGCAACCAGTCTTTGCAGTAAGCTTGCACTGTTCTTTTATCTAACAATGTACTTTCGGCAGAATCATGGATAAAGGCAACAGATATTATGGGCAATGGCTGAAATCAGGGAATCAGAGATACTTTTTAAACAGTGATGCTGTTAATTTAGAAAGCTGATAGAACAATGTGGTGTTAGTCGATATCTATTTTCCTTAAGAAGTCTGCAAATGAAACATTTGCTGTTATTTAATGACTTAATCCTATACATTTCTGTCAGAAAATCACATATTTTTACAAATAACTGCGTGTTTTGGGGCAAAATGTATGATGCCTCCAAGAATCAGGGACAGCTGTAGAGTTTCAGTAAATATATTCAGCTATACATGAAGTCAAATACTAGCTTGTTATAAAATTACAATTTGTCTAAAATAAACTAAATACTGAATCCATGTCCATCTATTTCACCAACCCTGCCACAGTTCTGCTTCCTAATTGCTACCTAATAGGCTGACAGATAACCAATGTCTTCAGGCCATTTCCTCCTCTTCTTTACACAGGTTTCATTACTGGAGAAACACGTGAATAAACTCAATCTGAATAGAAAGGGTGAGGTGTATTATGGGAAGTAGGGGAGGAGCTTGAGCAAATTATGGAAACCTCTTCGCAGTTTTGATGGCTAGCCGCATACCACTCCCATCCAGTAAAAGGGACTGACATGGATGGCCAATATCCAGCAGAATGGTAATTACATAACTATTGTTTCCCAAATCAAAATGTTTTAAAAAATGGCTTGTGTAGCCGTTAAACAGCTGAGTAGATTTCTGGCAACTAAGAAATAAAAAAATATAGAAAAAATCCTCTATAGTGCTGTGACAACAGTCAGATCTGTGGTATAGATGTCAAAATGGCCGATGATACTGGGTTTTACATCAATGCAGCCTCTTAATACAACGTAAAACTAGCAAAACTGGTCAGTTTGATACAGTCTAGGGATGTTAGATTGTCTAAATGCAGTATTTTCCAAGCTGGAGAAACAAATTGCTGCACAAGATGAGAATTTCTGTATGTTATTACAATAGTATTAACAATCTGATTATGGACATCAATAAGGCTTTGCAGCATGTATGCCTGTCCCTATATTTAAATTATTACATCTCGGAGAGGAAGATAATATTTCATAATAGCACAGACCACATGTAAATATAGTACCTGTATCACTGCACTTCAAATTAGTACCATCTATAAATACTTTAAGGAAGACAGACTCACTAGGGCTACAGTTATAGACCTCAGAATTTCTGGGCCACAGCATTCTGCTACAAAAGCTCAAGGAATGTCAATTCTTAGATGTGGTTTGTAACTGGTTTCAGTTACTTTCCTTACCAAAAGGACCTTCACTGTAGCCACAGGTTCTAAAATCCCAACCACAATGTCCAGCACAGGAGTTTCTCAGGGATCAGAACTAGGTTCATGGCTTTTTTCACTCTTCATCAATGACCTCTCTTGGGACCTACCCACCTTAAACATAAGTGTGCACAGATTAACATCACACCAGCAAATAAATGAACTTACACAGAATGACTTCACACTTCTCTGAAACTGGATGCCCACTAACAAAATGTACTGGACACCAAAAAACCCACAGTAATGTTATTTGGTACAAATAAATGATTGTCTTCTGCCCACCTTTTCCTCATCCATGATCCCCATTACCAACAACCAATGTGACCAATCATAAATAACTTAGTATTACAGTGGACCAATTATTATCTTTTATTTCTCATGTGGAAACCTTACACAAAAGGTATTATTTAAACTCAAATCAGTATATGAAATCTCCAACTTGTTGACATAAGGAGGAAGACAAGCCACTGTCATAAATGTATTATTATTCAAACTTGAATACTAACTCCTGATGCTAATCTTACATTCCCAACAAATTTCTTGGCTCTTTCAAAAAATAGAAAATAAAATATTATGTTTCACTCATCTCACTCCTCCATAAGAGCATCACTTGCAAACTTGGACTTCTTTGCATGTCACGCACTACAGCTGCACTGTTTTTAACCAATTAAGAGGTATTCCAGTTACAAATTTTTCCCTTAGTAGCACTTGTGTGATCACCTAGTAGTATTCCTCTTAGACCTTTCACCCTTTACTCCCTTCGTTCTCTCTGGCCTCTCTCCCTCAGATTCTGACAAATATGGATGGACAATTTCCTATGGTTTCTCCTACCAGTCTGATTGATATGGGCATCCTGAGGCAGTGCAGTAACTGCCTCATGTACATGGACAACCCTCTACTACTACTACCACCTAGGAACACAATTTGTGAGAGATGCAATTATGTAGAGTCTATGATCTCTCCCTCACAACCCAGTATATCTGGCACTAAGAAGGTTTTCAGCGCAAGCACCATACCTCAAACACCACCCACACAAAACACATTCACATATGCAGAGGTCCTCAACAAAAGCATACTTAAACTAAAGAGACCTCCAAGGCAAAAACACATGTGAACTCCACTGCCCACTACATCACACACCACACATAGTCCACAAACCTGTGTCTCACAGCCACTAAGGCCTAAGCATAAATCCAGCATATTAGTCATAGGAGACTCCACTGTGAGACAAACAGATGTGACCCTCGCCAGGCTGGATAAGGAAAAAGTCACAGCTAGTTGTTTGTCAGGTGTCAGAATCTGCCATATCACTCATGCTCAAGTCTCTCTCGACAACAGGTGCTGTTATGAATCTGTCTTAGTCCATGTTGGTGTGAATGACTTGAGATATACCTCTCTGGACTACATGAAGAGAGACATGATCGAGCTCACTGAATGTGTGTCCCAGGCAGGTATGTTCCTAGCCTTAAGCAGCATTCTACCATCACCCAGAATGATGCCTCAATACAAAAACAGAAAATGATTGAATTGCCAGAGATGGCCTACATCTGTCTCCCTTGAGCTTCAGGCTTCTGGCAAAGGCTGTTGCCCCCCATAGTGTCTTTTTTAGGTAATGACAGGGGGTCAAAACTGCCAACATGAAAATTTCATTAAAATGCAAATTAAAGGTCATGTTGCTAAACTCCAGGATCTAAACATGAAACTACACTCGCTGCAAGCATTCTTAACCCTGGAAAATGCTGATATTTGTGCAGTCACAGAAACCTGGTTCAAAGCTGTGGAGATCACCCCAGCCATACCAGGTTACTCATTCTATCATACATTCAGAACCAAAACTGTGGGCATCAAAGCAAAAGGAGGTGGAATTGCAATATATATATATATAAAAGACATACACACATGCAGGCTGGTCAAACAGTATGATGCACAGGAGAAACTCCAGGTGCAGTTAACTATTGACAAGACCTCCATTCAAATCATAGCTAGCTACAGGCCCCCAACTTTAACTCAAGATGCCCACTTCACCTATCTAGACCTCTTTGAATCTATCAGGTTTCAACCCTTTACCCTGATCATGGGTGACTTTAACTATTCAACCATAGATTGGAAGAACTACTCATGCCAAAACACAAATGCCCAGAGATCCCTTGATTTTGTCAATGCAAATGCCTTGGAACAGCTGGTCAATACCCCCACAAGAAGTGATAATATTTTGGACTTGGTATTAACCATCATGAATAACCCTGCAACAACCTTAGAGTGTCATCCTCCCTGGTGATATCCAACCAGAAAATGGTCACTTTAGAAGTCACCAGTTCCCCCGACCCCCCCCCCCCCACCAGCTATGGTCAAACAAAAAATATAAACTTCTCCAAGGTTGATTACAACCTCCTGAGGGAAGGTATAAACAGTTTTACAGCCCCATCCCCCTTCATAGGAACTGGCACTTATGTCCAAACCTACACCAAAATATTATATGAGCATTTATATAGCTACATGGAATCAGGAATACCCACCAGTACAAAATTATCCTCCTCAAGGAAGAAGAAGCCTGTCTGCTGGCCATCCGCAATAAATAAATTCTATAGTAAAAGGGAAAAAATTGCTGTCCAGAACCAAGAAGGAGCAGGTGCCTATTTGGAAGCAATCTCTCCTTAGCCTGAACAAGCAAATAAGAACACTAGTGAAATCCTCCAAAGCAAACTTTGAGTCCAAACTGGCCACATCTACTAGAGAAAATCATAAGGCCTTCTTCACATATGCCCGCAATCTTGAAGGAAGCAGTCAGATCTACTCAGAACTGGTGGACAAGGATACAACATACACAAATGCTGTAGGTATAGCCAACCTGCTGGCAGATAGATTCATTGAAAACTTCACCCCTCTGTCCTTGCCATCAGTAAATCAGGACATTCCCAGCAACTGCCTCCCCTCCCCTTATCTTTAGGGAGCAAGTCATCACTGTCCTCTCAAAGGTAAAAAATACAGCCTCCATGGGATGCAATAACATCCCAGGCTGCATCCTACAGGAACTTGCAGCACCATTAAGCACCCTATCCATATCCTATGTGGTTGACCAAGTTTGCAGATGACTGTAATTGTATACTTCCTACCTAGATCTTAATACATCCATTTTCCCCCCTCTGGTCCCCCTTCTTCTAACTCTCTCCTTAGCTCCCCTCCCTCTACTTCTTTATCTCCACTCTCTTCCCTGATTAAACCCTGTATTTATTCCTTTTAAGCGTTCTCCTCCCACTGCCCACTTGCAGGTCTAGTCTCACAGTTGAATCTTTTGCCTTTTTCATAAGGTGTACTTTTGACTCAAACACAAAATGAATATTAGTCTAACTGTTCTTTTTTATCTTCCTCCTGACACCTCTTCTCCTTTAAATTCTTTGCATCTCCTTCACTTCTCCTCTGTTTTACTGCTCTTGCATTCAAGATCTATGTATAATTTCCTTTTATCTCTCTCTACTACACTAACAATACAGTTGCATAAATATATTAATTTCTTAAGTATACTACCAAATGTACTACATTTTTGGAAATTGTTAAAGTGTTAAGCTGTTAGAACACAGAGTGTTTTTGTGTGTAATGTATTATTATGGAGCTTTTCTCCCCGGGCCTCCACTGAAAACGGGCTTTCGGGCCCAGTGGACTTCCCCGGTTATCAAACTGGAAATAAATAAATAAATAAATAAATTCAACCAAAGCCTGAATACTGGCTTCACCCCAGCCAAGTGAGGGACAGCCACTGTCATCCTGTTCCACAAAGGTAGTGCATCCACCGATCCAGGAAATTATAGATCCATCAGCCTAACTAGCCTGATCTGCAGGGCCATGGAACGGATTATCATGGATCTCATTAACAAGGACATTGGCAACCTCCAAACACTCAATCCCACCCAGTTTGGTTTCTTCAAGGGGAAGTCATGCCTGTTAGATTTGGCTGATTTCTTTGAGACAGCCACCAAAGCCATGGACAAGGGGAAGACGGTGCACTTTGCCTACCTTGACATGGCCAAAGCCTTCACTACTATTCCCCACTCCAGTATAACAGATAAACTCTCTCAACTAGGCATCAATTCATATGTTACCAGATGGGGTAGCAAACTGACTCACTGATAGAACCCACCTAGTCAAAATAGGAGATGCCACCTCAAGTAGTACTCCCGTAATGAGCGGTGTACCCCAGGGATCAGTCTTGGGGCCTCTGTTGTTTGGGATATACTTTTCTGAGGTGCAAGCCAAAACCAGTGGGCTGTGGTTGACCAAGTTTGCAGATGACTGCAAGGTGACACTGTCATCAATTCCCCTAGTGATGTGGACATCCTCCAAGAGGGTCTTACCCAAACAAATGACTGCTGCCATAAACATGGTCTCAAACTGAATGCCAAAAAATGCATCATCATTCCCTTTGGGGAAAGTGATGTCCCCACAAATTAGCACATTAATAATGAGGTCCTAAGCACACAATTAGTCATGAGAGACTTGGGCACACAGGTTGATAGCAAACTGACTTTTGACCACCATGTTCGCTCCAATATACAGAAAGCTTTCTTCATGGCCCACCTCATTAGCAAGGCTATCTCATCCAGGAACAAGGAGGTCATAACATTTCTGTATTCTTTGCTTATAAGACCCATTACTGAGTACAATGCCCTTTTCAGCATGTGCCTCACAAAGCACATGCAGCAGCTGGAGAGACAACATAGGTTCCTCACCAGGAGAATCCAGGGCCTCAAACATCTACCCTATACAGATAGGCTAAAAGCCCTGTCTCTCTATTCAGTCTTATACAGACTTCTCAGAGGTGACCTCTGTATGGCATACAAAGCAATCTCAAACCCTACCTTGATGGGACTGCTGCATATCCGCAAGTCAAGCTCCACTTGAGTAACCTGCACGCATGACCTCAACCTGGTCTGTGACATCAATAGGATTTATTGCTGGGACAGATTTGTGTCCCAGAGACTCCCCCTTCTGTGGAATAGACTCCTTCTCCATGTCAAACAGAGTACCTCATTAACACTTTTTAAGTGCAACCTGGATAACTGGATAGGGAACAAAAATACACCCCTGGGATTCCCCCTGTGTCTCTGCTGTAAAGGGGCATCGGGTACTGACATAACAGAACATGGGCTAAATTCTTGACCAGGCTTGTAAGGACTTCAGGGACAATAGCCTAGTAACTATTTGAAACAACTTGAAACAACGTTTATGTTATAAAGATTTTTCTTTTAACAAACTAAAAGGTCTTGAATTTCAGAAGAAAGGAACCATCCCATGCCATAATTGCTCTTGTAGTGTTAATATATGTCAACCGAATGAGTTTATACATCCTTCTAGTAATAGAAGATATTTATTTAATTGTACTGCAACATGTAATACAACTATGATTGTTTATCTAGCAACTTGTACTACTTGTCCAGCATTTTACATAAGAAAATGATTTAGGAGACTGCGAGACAGGATTCTGGAGCATAAATCTGATATACGTTGGAAAATTTAGACTAATTCTCTAGTGAAACTTATAAGAACAGAGCACCTTCCATCAATTTTTGTTTAGGGTTATTGAATATCTGAAACCTAGCTTGAGATGTGGGGACATTATTAATAGACTTGATATAAAGGAATATGAATGGATTGTTCCTATGCATGCAGATACCTATCCAGGGTTGAATAAACAGGTTACGCTGAAACAAATACTCAAAATGAAACAACAAAAAATTGCTTGATGTTAGATATTTTTGATAAAAATATTTTTAATAGAAAGGTGTTTTTTGGAGAATCTATGTTTTTGTTTTATATATATATATATATATATATATATATATATATATATATATATATATATATGTATGTGTATATATTTTACTACTAGGGTATTTTTTAACATATTGCTGAATTGCCCCTTTAAATATGGATTTTGAGATGTGTTGATGTAATTAATCCTCTATGTTGATAGGATGACTGTGTCATGTGAATACTTTTAAATTTGTATTTATTGATGCTTGAGTTTAATGGTTTTTAAACACTGATGAAGGACTTTTATATCTGAAAGCCTTGTTGTTTTATTAAAAAACTCTTGCGTTTGTGGATGCATTTTTAAAGTCTGCCAACTCATTACACTCCCAAAACATATGTTCCTATTCACCTCCTCCCTCCCCATCACATCTCCAACATTTGTAATTTGCCTGAGGAAAAATTCTTTGGAGTCTGTGAGGAGCATAAAATACCTATGCAAACACTTCCAGGCAAAAATTCAAAATCCTCTAGACTTTGTTACATATTTTGGAGATGTACATGTATCCTCTCATTGTTTTGTTGTAAATTGCTTATCCACTTTCTCTTCCCAAGCCTTTCTAATCTCCTCTACTTGATTCCAACAGTTAACATGCATTAGAAAATGAGCAAACTGTACATCAATACCCTGACTGGAGAACGAACGTTCTCCAACAGGGTATTAGTGTACAAGTAATGCCCTCTCAAAAACAAGTCCACCGCTTCAAGATAGTATATCAAGCTGCCGTGAAGCTCAGAGTAAAAAAAAAAAAAAAAAACTAATATCCATCATTTTATGCTCACTAAACAGTACTTTTGCTGTTTAGCGAGTGTAAAAAAATAAACAGAAAAAAGTATATGCGTGTATATGTATGTGTATGAGTGTGTTTATGTTTCTGTCTGTGTGTGAGTGAATGCATGTATGAAAGCAGAGGAGATGGTGTGTGTGAGAGAGACTGAGAAAAAGTGAGTGAGAACAATCTTGCGAGTAAATACATGTATGAAAGCAAAGGAGACTGTGTGTGAGAGATTGAGACAGAGTGAAAGGGATCTTGTGTGAGCGAATGCGTAAATGAAAGCAGAGGAGACTGTGTGTGAGAGATCGAGAGAGAGTGAGAGCTATCTTGTGTGAGTGAATGCATGCATGAAAGCAGAGGAGACTGTGTGTGAGAGATCGAGAGAGAGTGAGAGCTATCTTGTGTGAGTGAATGCATGCATGAAAGCAGAGGAGAGTGTGTGTGAGAGAGAGAGACAGGGTGCAATCTTGTGTGAGTGAATGCTTCTATGAAAGCAGAGGAGACTGCGTGTGAGAGAGATGGAGAGAGAGAGAGTGAGAGAGAGAGAGAGAGGAGAGAGAGTGGTTTTGCGTGCATAGCTCTCAACTGTCCAAATTTTCACAGAATTTCCAGATTTTTGCCTTATATTTCTTGTCTGTTCCTCATAAAATTTGTGGTTTTCTGAAGCTTTGTGTCAAATCAGTGAGGAGTGAATTCACAAAGAAATGACAGGCATTTGAGTTTCAAGCTTTATATGATTCAAATAATACATTGTAATACAAGATCTTTTACTCTATCAACCTTTTAAGTTTATAAGAGCAATATTTAAAATTTGTCCTTATTTTTTGGGGCTTTGGCACCCCATTGTTTTTGGCTTTGTCCAGATTTTTGTGCTAAGATGTTGAGAGTTATACTTGTATGAGAAAATGCACATATGAAACCAGATGAGACTCTGTGTATATGTATGTGTGTGTGAAAGCAGAATAAACTGTGTATGAGAGAGGCAGAGAGAGAGGGAGAGAGAATGGGTTCTCTGTATAATTGATCTGCTTTAATTACTTTATTTTTTAAGTACTATATTATTTTTTTATATATTTTTTATGTAAAATTCTTCCTTTCCTCCACCACCATTAACATATACTACAGAAAATGTGAAACATTAGGCAGAGGTACTATTTTACATGTATATATACATAATACTTAAAAAATAAGTAAAACACTAATATTTTACAAAGAACCCATTCTCTAAGGACAATAATGCCCTTCAGGTTATATGTTGATGTGTAATTAATGCCCTTCCATGGGTGTAGAGGCAGGCCCTCCTCCTGTGGTGTCAGGCTTCATAACATCTCTGGGCAAGCGTTAATTACACATTAACACACATCCTGTCAGGCATTATTGCTTACATATTTTATGCGCCCTACAAATTATCCCTTTTTTAACAGCAGCTTATGTTCTACATTTGCTATTAATATGTGTGGCAGGAACAACAGAGCCTCAATTAGGTAACCTCAAGGGTCTGTACTGTTGAAACAAGTATCATCTTAGCACTGACACTGACTGAAGTAAACTGCCATGAGAAAAAGCAGATGAAAAATAATGTATTTGCAGCTACTCAAAAAAAGATGACAGCATAACAACTGATTAAAACACTTATTCAAATCAAACCAATAATATATACCTACTGGTTGTACATATTTTAAAGGAGTAAGTGATAAATGCTTATTTCAAGGTAAAATTATATTTTGCAATTAGTGATGAGCCACATGTTTTCTCTTTGCATCAAGCTTACAAAAACAAAATAAAAAGTATACTTCAGTTCAGTTAAAACTGATAATATTAAGGCTGCACAAGGACTACAGCCAAATAACCAGTGAATCACTTTTATTTCCTGATCATTATTTCAAGTTTTGCTGAGAACAGAAACAAAAAAAAAAAAAAGCATCTGATAGACAAGATAATCTTAGTGCGGGGAAAAAAACTTTTGGAGTGTCTGGCACACTTAACTTGCTGAACACTGACACATGCTTGTATGGAGTAATAGAAGGCTAGCATGTATGCATGCGCTTCACTCAAGAGGGACTAGAATGACTGACTAATCACAAAGATAAAGCAGTTACTATTTCACAAGAATGCTTTATTGGCTACTACTACATTTTATAAGGCAAAGCACCCTCACAAAGGATGCAAATGATAGCAGGAAGGTTAACAGGGCAAACATGACGTGACAATGCAGCAAGACTCTTGTTGATATCTGTAAGCTACTGGTGGAATGAATGTGAACAAAATAAGTCTTGCTATAATTCTTGTTAAGAATTCGTTTGACTTTACAGTCGCACTTGATTCCCTTGACCTAGTTCTAAATATTGCTGATTTTCAAGAGGGTTTTCTTGTGGGCAGCTTTTGTGCTGTTTCCTACTGTTTCCATTTCTACAGCCTGGATTTTGGATGGATTAATTAAATAAAAATTCATAAGAGGCCACTTTCAAAAACTACTGTTAAATGAAATTGTTTTTGACTGAACAGAACAAAAACATAGAAAAATACTGTTTTCTGTGAGGAAAAGGTCCCCACAGTTCCCTGTGGAGGATGATTTCTCTAATCATCTGTGAAGTCACCAGATTATGGTGAGAAAAGCTCTCTCCTGATTCATCACCTTAGTATAAAAATGTTTTGAGTCACAGTTTGATGTACTGTATGTCATTGAACTCCTGACTGAACAAGTACTATTACTATGCTATAATATCACAGGTTTCAGTATTCAGAATGCAGCCTCTCCTAGAAGTGTAGTCTCCCCTAATCCCAGTTGGCTCATCTTGTCTTTTGGCTTTTCCCTGACACCCAACCTTCAAAGAAGGCACACCCATACCTGCATGTCTTTAATGTCACTCGGGTGAGGATATGCAGACTTCACACAGAAGGCGCTCCAGCCAAGAATCGAACTATAGAACCTCTTGCTGTGAGGTAACAACGCTAACCGCTGCACAACTGCGGCCTACAATCCCAGTTGGTTCATGTTTCTGAATAATATACCTTTTCATTACTTAAAAAAAAAGTCTGACATGACAGGCTTACATTAGTCAGCCTTGAATTCTACATTCACCAAAAAAAGTCTAACAATAGGTAGATCAATCGCTGATACTGCATTGCAGCATAAAAACCTTCTAACAATAGATAAATCAATCGCTGATACTGCATTGCTGCATAAGGAAAGTGCTGCATTCCTGAGTGTGTCATCCATTGGATGAGACGTTAAACCAAGGTGCCTTCTACTTGACTTGGTGGTAAATTAAGTGGATGTAAAAGATCCCATGGCACCTATTGAGATGAGGAAGGGAAGCTCCCTGATGCCCTGGCTAAATTTCCACTAGCAGTATAAATATACCACTTCGGGTCTCCTCTAGAAAGGGGGCACTAGCCTAGTGGGACTAATCTGTTTAACAAAGCAAGCATAAATAAGGTTCCTAGAATTTATAAACTCAAATGCTATAGAACAACTTGTTACCACTCCCACAACAGGGGAAAACATACTGGACCTGATCATCACCAACATGGGGACTCTATGCTCCAGACCAGAAGTGTATCCCTCACTGGTAAGATCAGACCATAAACTAATCTCACTGGATATTCACATCCCGACCCCACCCCCTGCCCAGAAAACCACAGTGAAAAACTTCTCTAAAGCAAATTTCACACTCCTCAAAACTGAGGTGGAATCCTTCAAAGCCCGGGCCTGTGAAAAATCTGCCCAGACCGCAGAATCCTTTATAAACGCATACTATGAACACCTTCAGGAATGCATGGATCATGTGATCCCAAATAAAACCAAGACCCGATCCTCCAAAGGCAGACGTCCTGTCTGGTGGACCCCAGCCATAAACAAACTATACAATAGAAGGAGGAAGCTACTAAATGATAGAGCAAAATCCCAAAAAGGGAAGGCATCACTGATCAGTATTAGCAAAACTACGGGCACACATAAAATTGTCTAAGGCCAGCTTCGAGAGAAAAATTGCACAGGACACTAAGGATAATCACAAGGCTTTCTTTAGTTATGTTAGGAACCTGGGTGGTAATTCCCAGATATGCTCGAATTAGTCCAAAATGACAAAAAATACACCGAACCCACAGACATTGCCAACATCCTAGCTGACAGGTTCAGTGCAAACTTCTCCCCCGCCCACCAAAGGGCAAATATCTATCCCAGCAGAGTGCTGCCCCTGACATCTCAGATGCTCAGGTAAGAGCCGCCCTCTCCAAAGCAAAAACACAGCATCAGTGGGACCAGATGGTGTCCTGGGCTCGTCTACATGAACTCCAAGAAGAGCTAAACCCAAACATAAAACTACTGTTCAATCTCAGCCTTACTACAGGATATGTGCCCAAAGAGTTGCGTACAGCAACAGTGGTCCCTCTCCATAAAGGTGGTGCCTCAACGGATCCTGGAAACTATCGCCCCATAAGCCTGACTAGCTTGGTCTGCAAAGCTATGGAAAGGATCATCATGGACCTCATAAATAAAGATATTAGGGACCTACAAACACTGGATCCTACCCAGTTCGGCTTTGTTAAGGGCAGATCCTGCCTCTTAAACCTGGTTGATTTCTTTGAAACAGTCACCAAGGCCATTGACGAGGGAAGGTGGTCCACACAGCCTACCTGTACCTCGCAAAGCCTTCGATACAATACCCCACTCGGGCATTATAGATAAGCTCACCAGCTTAAATATAAACCCCTATGTCACTAGATGGATTGCAAACTGGCTCAAGGACAGAACCCACATGGTTAGAATTGCTGGAGCCATGTCAGACTCCAAACCAGTTACAAGTGGTGTCCCACAAGGCTCAGTCCTGGGACCTCTCTTGTTCGGTATATATTTCTCGGAGGTACAGGCCAACACGGAAGGACTGTGGCTGACCAAGTTTGCAGATGACTGCAAACTGGGCACCATAATCGACTCTCCAGCCGACACAAGCATCCTCCAAAAGGGCCTCATAGAAACAGGCAACTGGTGCCAGAGCCATGGCCTCAAGCTAAATGCCAAAAAGTGTATAGTCATCCCCTTTGGCAAAAACAAAGTGCAGGTGGTAGGTGGTAATCCATTAAGTACAGAAGAAGTAATTAGGGACCTGGGGACCCAAGTTGATAGCAATCTCTCATTTGACAACCACGTGGCCAAAGTGGTTAGAAAAACATTTTATATAGCCCACCTAATCATGAAGGGATTCACATCTAGATCAGGGGAGGTCATCGTGCCTCTTTACTCATCCCTCATCAGGCCCATAATTGAGTACAATGCCCCTTTTGGGATGTACCTTACCAGACACCTGCAGCAACTGGAAAGACCCCAAAAGTATCTCACCAAGAGGATCAAAGGGCTCAAACAGATGCCATATGCTGCCCGGTTAAAGAAACTCCAGCTCTACTCAGTGGCATACCGCCTGTTCAGAGGCGATCTGTGCCTGACTTATAAAACCATGTCCAACCCGGAATTAATGGACATGCTGCACCTCAGAAAATCCAAATCCCATCGAGCTACGTGCTTGAGAGACTTGAACCTCAGCACTGAAATAAATAGGACATGCTGGAGGGACAGATTCATAACCCAGAGGCTCCCTTCACTCTGGAATAAAATCCCAGTCCAGGTTAGGCAGAGTCCCTCATTGACTCTCTTCAAGAGGAATCTTGATGAGTGGATGGGAGATCGTAGGTTTACCCCGGGTATCACTTCTGTGTCACTGTTAGACAGAGGCACAGTATACTAACCTCGAAAAAGGGTATAGCAAAATAAATTTAAAATGGGTGGCGAAAGCCAAACACATTCTGGCTAGGCTTATAAATGCCCTAGGGCAGATAGCCTAGTATGAACCTATGGACCTATAACCTATAAAGTATATTCTGTGGTATATATGGTGTATGCCTGGCAATACCTTTGTATGGAGCCTATCTGGTCAGGTCTGTGCTGCCTCCAAATATATTTACTTCTGTTATTCCCTTTTTGCAACCATTCTCAAAAACTCCATTATTTTACTGTAAGAAAGAAAACTTCCTGAACAGACATCACATCTGTCTTCATGTCACTACAGTAAAGCAGCAAACAATGCTCTCAGTAGACCACATACACTCAGTACTGTCATATTTTAAACAAGTTCCTTCTCGGTGTTTATGACCATTCTCTTCAGCTACTGTACAAAGCCATGCTCTCAGCTTAACACACTGTATGTCAAACCCAGAATTCTTGTCATTTCTTCATCCCAAGCCCCTGGTATCTAGACAAACAGTTTATTAAGACTTTGTCAAACATAACCATCTCTTTAGTTTTCTGTATTATGTGTCATACATACAATCCTGTCTTCTGGAAAATAGCTAGACTATTTCTTGGAGCAGTTTACAGTTTCCATCCTATGACAAGGTAGTCAAGGTTGAGTTTTTCTGAACAGCACAGATGCACTTGCACCATGTCATGCTCTTCAAACTGTGATGGCAAATACAAACACTGATGCAGATGCATTAATTTCTTAGTTAATTCAATTGATACACATTTTTCAGTTTTCCTAGCCATTAATTGCAGTTACCTTGTCTGTCTTTTTTAACTAGATTTATAAATATTAACAAATCAGCATAGCTATATAAAGTTGCTTTTCTTTTCTGTTATGATATTTTCAGAAATATAGGTAAACAGCGGAGTGGCACAGTGATAAAGCTGTTAAGTGTTGATCTGTTCAGCACACACCAGGAGTGCCTTTCAATATGAAGCTTGCATGTATTCTCTGTGTCCATGAATTTCACTGGGGCTTCATTTTTTTCTCGTATCCCATATATATGCCTGTAGAAGTGCAGATGCACATTTTTTTCAGAAAACTACTGTATCTCACTTTGACATCAGTGTCCAATAGGTCTGTCATCTGGAATCTTTATCTGAGATTTCTGGAAAGTGACCACAGGGGGAAAAACTAATAATCTTTCGTCCCAGCTCCAAATATCAACTCACTCTCCAGAATGATAGCTACCTTCTTTATTAAGTTCCTTCAGTAAGCACAGTTTATTGTGTTTTCATATTTAACCATTTCATGTGTATATTTTTCTTTTTTCACCTTTTTGACTTCTTTTCAAGTTGTGTTAATTAAGTTTGGGCAAAGATTAGAGGAGGCTCTTAAAGGACCACTATGGGCAAATGATGAAGAAAACATATTTTTTATCTTGCCATGATTTACTACACCTCCCAAAGCTGCCTGCAACAAAATAAGTACTCATTCCTAATTTTATTTTGTTTTTACTCTTGTCTGCCCTCATGGGGGCAGACATCATGATTCCTTTGGAAAGCTAAATCTGTCCTATAATGCACAGACTGAGAACAAATAGCCCTACCATTTGTTGTCAGACTAGACTTCCATTCACTTAGAATGGACCACCTGAAAAAACTGCCAAGCTTGAGAGTCTGCAGCTCATGTGTCATTGACTGGTATGCGTTGAGTTTTACAAATGTTGTTCCTACTGATGTACTACACATTCTCTGAAAGAAACTTGCCAAAGTGTTAACAAATTACTGAGATAAAAAAGACTTTTCACAAGGAGCAGTTTTGCAAGTTTCAGTTCCTGGCCATGTTACTCCTCCCATCTCCCCTCCTTCAGTGGGCTACAGTCTCACATTTCCAGCTTTACTAGATTCAACTATTTAGTCAGCTTTGCATGACAATAGATATAAAAAAAAAATCACAGCCTGGTGTGCCACTAAATATGTTGTATGTCTCTATGCCTCTTTACTTCTGAATAGCATTTCCAAGGAATAGAAAAAAAAAAAAAAAAAAAAAAAAAAAAAGCAAACGCATCAGTCCAGAGTTTAGGCCAGTCTATCCATTTAAAATGTGCACAGTAAAATATTCAACTTATAATGCATTTTTGGCTGCTGACATGGTTATCTTTACATAGTTATTCTCTTATAGCATAACCTGAACTTAAGGTATTTAATGATAAATTTTACAACAGTTCTCAGTTTCTTAACAATGACCTCCCAAGCCTCCGATGTGGCCTAGTACTTTTTCTTACTATTGCTATATCTAGTTTGTCTTAGTTGTATACCCGTAGCATGTCTCTCATCCTCTCAGCAACAGACACCTGGAGAAAACTTCCAAAGCAGATACTTGTATTGAAAGAGTAGCAGCAGCTATAGCAGTGAAACTACACTCCAAAACAATGCACTCAAACATAGTACTGACAAACACAGGGGGATGTATATGTCTGAATCAAGCAGTGATGAAATCCCTAGGGACTTCACTGAGCACAATTTTACTCTTAATCTCTCCATTTCATAATCCATAACATTCGCACCACACTTACAAAGGCACGCCTCCACCTTCCACAAACACAGCTACCCAAACCCACACAACATACTAGTCAAATTTAAGGCTTTTACCACCTCTCTGCAAAACACTGCTGTAATGGCTTTGGAAAACAAATGAAAATGATTGATGGATGTTGGTTCAAGACTCCCATCCATATCTCTCAACAGTACAGATTTTTGCAGAAAGTCCAGATTTTTTATCTGTTTTTCATAAAATTGCAGTTTTCTGTCAAATCACTGGCAAATCATTGAACACTGAAGTCAGAAAGTTGACAGGCGTTTGATTTTCAGATTTCATATCCTTAAGAAAATTCACTCTAATGCAAAACCTGTTTATCAACTTTCTAAGTTTGTGAGTGCAATATTTATAAATTGTCCCATTTTTGGGCCTTTGTCCCCTATTATTTATGGCCTTGTCCAGATTTCTTGTTCTAAAATGTTGAGAGTTATGCTGCCCTCCCTTCCTACTGGAGCCAGTCCACTGCACTTGCACAAGTGTCCCCCTTAGCAGGGCAGCAAGCAAGTATCAGTGCAGATTTGATTTATAGTTCTTTTATTTATTTATTTATTTAATTTATTTGCTGTTGGTTAACCAGGATGGTCCATTGGGCCAAGTGAACCCATTTTCAATGGAGTCCTGGGGAGAAAAGCTCCAACATGAATACATGTTACAGAGATTTACATTACATAACATACAAGACATAGCAAGGTGTAGTTTACAATCAGTAAAATTATCAACCAAATTAATAATAGAGTGAAGTTATACCTTTTTTTTGATACAGAAGAATTCAGGATGATAGATTATATTAAGAATTAGATTACGAGCAAAATATAGGTGGTGAAGGTAATGAGAATACAGGAAGTGGAGAGAATACAGGAAGTGGAGAATGCTTATGTGGGGAGGGAGCAGGAGCATTCCCATGTGGATGTTCGATAGGAGTGAAGTGATTTTTAAAAGGTTGGAAGGCTAGTGATGGTGCGAATGGAGGGAGGGAGGGAGTTCCATAGTCAAGCTATGGAAAAAGAGAGGAGGTTTTGTCCTGAGGGGCGAAGGGGTCTGTAGACTTCTAATAGGTTTTGATTAGTGGATCTGAGAAGTCTTTGAGTCTGGTGAATTTTAAAGGTAGAAGAAAGGGTGGGACAGAGGGATGGTTGAAAAATGAGTTTGTGTGCATATGTGAGCTGAGTGTAGGAGAGGTAGTTGGGAAATTCGAGCCAATTTAGTTTATGGAGTGGTGCGCAGTGATAAGTTGAAGCTTTGTTACAAGTGGCAAATTTGGCTATTTTGTTGTAACAGGTAGCTAGTTTAGTTTTAATAGATGATTATAGATTAGTTAAAAGGGGGGCACCATAAAGGAGAGAGAGTAAGAGAAATGTAGTAGAGAGAGTGAGTTTGGTTGTTGATGAGAGGAATTGCTTGTGTCAATAGAGCAGGCCGGGTTTTTGGTGTTTTTTTTAATGTTTATTAGTAGATGGGACTCAAATTTAAGTTTATCATCAATTTGAACTCCTAGTAGTTTGGTTTCAGATACCAGTTCAAGTGGAGTGTTATTTTGACTGGTGATGGAGAATAGTTGTCTATCAAATGTGTTTGTTTTAGAGGGGGTAAATATCATTAATTTTGATTTAGCTGCATTAAGTGCAAGATGGTTATTTTTCATCCACTGTTCTGTGGTAGAGAATGCTTCTTGGGTGAGCTTTAGAAGGGTTGGAATGGAAGAGGCTGCACAGATGATTGTAGAATCATCTGCGTATTGGATGATGCTAGCATGGGGGATAGAGTGATACTAATCATTTACGAAGATGTTGAAGAGGAGGGGGCCTAATATGGAGCCTTGTGGGACACCTGTGGGGGTGTTTAGGAAAGAGGAGATGTTTTTTTTCCATTTGACAACTTGTTGCCCGTTTGAGAGATAGCTGGTGAACCAGTTGAGAGTTGAAGGTGATAAGTTTAGCTTTGACAATTTAGTGAGTAGTAGGTTATGGGAGATAGTGTTGAATGCTTTGGAGAGATCAAGAAGGATGGTAGATACAGTAAGACCGGGTCTCTAGCTTTATTCACAGTTTCAAGGAATGAAAGGAGGGCTGTCATAGTACTATGATTAGGGCAGGAGCCATGTTGAGTAGAAGTAAGTAGGTTGTTGTCTAATAAATAGGGAAGGAGTTGTAAATGGATACATTTTTCTAGAATTTTTGATATAGGAGAGAGGATGGCGATGGGACGGAAATTGGTAATGCTAGTATTATTCCCTCCTTTATGAAGGGGAACGATAAAAGCTTTTTTCCAGATTTGTGGAACAAGACTTTCTTGGATGGAGCGGTTTATTAGGATACTAACTGGGAGGGCGATGGCATCTGCAGATGTGCTGAGGAAGTGTGAGGGGATGTTACCGGGGGCATTAGTGCATGGATTTAGCTTCTGCAGTAGCTTTTTTATAGTGGAAGTAGGGATTGGTTTGAGTGAGAATGTAGGGGGTTGCGAGGTAGTAGGGTGATAGAGTGGAGAAGAGGGGGATGTAGGAGGAGGGCAGGTGGTAGTAGGGGGTGGGTGGTTGCTCGAGAAGGAAGAGGTAAGTTTGGAAATACAGTCAATGAAAAAGGAGTTGAATTTGGTGGCGAGTTCATTGTCTTGTACATTTGGGTTGGGGTTTGGGTTTTCAGTTGTGCCAGGTTTTAGGAGGGAGGTTATACCTTTCCAGAATTTTTGTGGGTCAGTTTTATATTTACTTTGGAGAGAAGTGTAGTAGTTTTGACGGTCTATTGAAATAAGCTTTTTTACTGTATTGCGAAGAGTTTTGTAATCATTAAGGGTAGTGGGAGATTTGTGCTTCTGATAGCGTGTCTAGGCTTTATCTCTTAACCGCATGGTTGTCAATGTGCTTTTAGTTAGCCAAGGGGTAGTTTTGTTTTTTTATTCTTTTGGTTTTTAATGGAGCATGAATATGTAAAAGATTTTGGAAAGTAGTATTAAAGTGAGTGATTGCACTTTCGAGGGGGAGAGTTTTTAGGGGGGGTCCAGTTAAATGATTTTAAGGAGTTGGAGAAGGCTTCTGGGTTGAAGTTTTTTAGGTATCTGAAAGTAATGTAATTATGGGTAGCTTGTAATGGAGAAGGAAGGCATGTAGCAAAGATGGGAAGTGGTCGCTTAACGAGTCAGGGAGAGTTCCACTATCAGGGTAGTAGTGGTGGTGAGAGACTAAGATCCAGTCTATAATGCTGCCAGTAGTGAAGTCTTTAGAGGGCCTAGTGGTGGAGTTGATGAGTTGGGAGAAGTTATATAGGTTGATGTTAATGGGGGGGTATGGGATTTACTGGAGGACCAATTGACGTTGGTATCTCCCATAATGATGGTTTCATTAGATATATTGGTTGAGAACCAGGAGAGGATATCTTCAAGAGTAGAGATATTTTCTCCAGGGGGAATGTAGAGTGAGGCTATACATATAATTTTGCGCTTGTTTAATTGAAGTTGGGCTAGTATTAATTCTGCATTGTTAAATTGAGGAATAGCTTTATTGTAGGGAATAATGCACAGAGCGGATGAGTAGGGTAGGGCTACTCCACCACCTTTTTTACTGGTTCTGTCTGCCCTGATAATAGAGTAGTTAGGTGGAACTATCTCCTTGTCCTTTATATACGGTTTTAGCCAGGTTTTGGATATGCTTAAGACATCTGGTTTGTTATGGTGTAGCCAGGCTTGAAGGTTATGAATTTTGTTAGCTAGACTTTGTGCTTTAAGGGATGCTAATTGAATGGATTTAGAGGTAGAGTAGGAGGTGTTTGGGCCTGGGGTAGGGTGAACATCTCCAGATAATAGAAGAGATGTTAGAATCTGCTTTATGTGGTAGGAGCTTTTGTTTTTTTTTTGATAGATATTGTTAGTTGTTGGGCAATTTTCTGGGAGGGTGTGGTTTGAAGTTTTGTAAGCTGAGATAGGTTTGTAGAGAAAGCATAGATTGTTTTTGATAGGATGAAGTGTAGGAGATATAGGTATGGCTGAGTAGGAGTGAGGTATGTTGAGAGAGAAGGTTGTATGGAAGAGTGGGGTGTGAGATAGGGTGTTAGGCTGGGTGAGGTAGTAGAGGAAGGTTAGATTCATAAAGAGAATTAGTTGAGTGGAGAAGAGTATATATTTTGGAGACATGTTTTGGTTTATAGAGAGTTCTAATAGTTAGTACAAAGTGAGATGAGTGATGTGTGGTGTATTGAATGTGGACAAATTTTTTTTAGTGGAAGGAAGATATGAGGGGGAGGGAAAAAGGAAGAGGAAAGGGTGGGGCAAATTAGTTGGAGAGGAGGTGGGTGAGGCTATGAGGGTATAAGTTGAGATGTAGTGGGGGTGGGTGGGAATGGGGGTAGGGTAGGGGAGCGGAGTGAGCCCACAGGGCGAACAGAGCGAGGCAGACCTAAGAAGGGTAAAGGCAGTGAGAAAAACAATCAGTAAGGAAGAAGGTAAGAACAGGAGATAGTGATTTAATAAGGCAGAGGTTGTGAGTAAGAGTAAGGGGGAGAGAAGAGAAGAGGGGAGGGAAAACGAGGGTGTGTAAGGAATTAGTCTAGGAGTAGTGGAGGTAGAGAGGATGGGTAGGTAAAGAGTTTATAAGGACCAAGGAAGGAGACATGTTCAAGGGTCTGTATGGTCTGAGGAAGAGGAAAGTAAAGGAGAATAAAGGAGAAAAAATGCTTCAAGCGAGAAAGATATAAAGTAAGAGGTAGGAAAAAGAATACAGTGAAGTTAGAGGTGAGTCAAGGCTGCCCTCTAGTGGACAAAGTCTGTAAGTATCCTGTGAAGAGTTCGTAGCTGTGGGATACAGAATAAGAAAGAAGAGTAATGTAGTAGGGAGAGGATGGAGGGGTGCTAGAATAAAGGTAGGAAGCTGCAGTATATTGGAGACAGACTGTGGAGAACTTTGGTAGTAGAAGATGGAGTATTCTAGAGACAGGCAGTGGAGTACATTAGTAGTAAAGGGGGGAGTATGGCTGCTGGCAGATATGGCAGTCTAATTAGCACACTTGGGAGGTATAATGGATTATTATATACATATAGTAGATGAAGAGGCAAGACAAAATAATTACTTTATGACAGACAGTCTTGATTAGTGTGGCTTTAGTTCAAGGATGTCCAAATTGCCCAGGTAAGTAATTAAACAGGCAGGAAAATGGTAGATGGATATAGCTGGTCTTTGGAGTCCAATAGGGCACCACCGGGAATGGAAAAAGGTGAGTGTGATAGGCTTACACAGCTAGAGAAAAATAAAAATACAGTGAGAGGGAGTATGTAGTGAACAGTAAGTAAAGCAAGTGATATGACAGAACTAAACACATAACAATATAATGAGCATCAGCATCAGGAGTAGAAAACATCAAAAGCTCTGGTTCAAATAATAAACATCAGGATCACAACAGTACATAGTTCAAGGCACATGAGCAATCACATAATAACATAAAAACTATATTGTCTGTGTCAGAGCACCTGTACTTAGCTATTAAAAGTGTTAGTTATGAGCTACAAACAAAGCTATATGGTCAATGGTGAACTCGTTTCAGTTAGACCATAATAGCTGGAATTAAACAAAGACAAAAGGAGAAAAAATGTTAGTTACAGCGTTCTATACTGAACAGGCTAGTAAATCAATTAATATCAATACACCTAATAGTGGTAATCAAGCTGTTGGTAATTCAAATCCCAGGTAAGTTTTAAGGCTACAGTTAATGCCAGGGGTTAGTATTTTGCCTATATAGATAGTTAAAGTAGCCAGAGCCTGTGCCAAGAATACGATATTGTGAGTTACACAGGCATCGAATCTCGCTTGACTGTTCACAGGGTATCAGGGAAATCAAATTCTATGGCATCCAGGTAATTTTATACCACACACACACACACACACACACACACACACACACACACACACACACACACACACACACACACACACACACACACACACACACACAAACACACACACACACACACACACACTAAATCTTGTTGTCCATGTTATTTTTTCTTTTCCTTGGTTTCGTTTCTCTTACTTGTAATGTTGCTTTTACTCATTTTTTCCTGCCTCCCATATCTACCCTAATTATTACTTCTAACAAATACTTTTTCTCACTCTTTCTTCTCTTCCCCTCCTCCTCTTTATCCACTATTTGAACTTTCCCACTCTGACATTTGCTTTATGGGTAAATAATGAACTGTCACCCTTATGTCAGCACATTTCAATGCTACATAATATTGTATTTAGTCTAATAATAGGTTCATAGGTAGTTACTAGGCTATCGGACTAAGGGCCTAAGTAAGCCTAGCCAACAAGTTTCCCTGGCTTATGCCACCCAAGAAAGTTATTTTCCTGTGCCACTGTCAAGCAGAGCCACAGAAGTGATTCCCGGGGTATATTTACCTATCTCCCATCCACTCAAAGAATTTTCTTGAAAAGTGCTAATGAGGAACTTTGCTTGACATAGTTGGGTAGCTTGTTCCAGAGTATGGGAAGTCTCTGGGACAGGAATCTATCTCTCCAGCATGTCCTGTTTATTGTAGTGACAAGGTTTAGGTCCCTAGAGAGTGTAGCTCAGAGGGATTGGGATTTCTTTAGGTGTAGCATGTCCAACAGCTCTGTGTTTGACATAGCTTTATATGTTAGGAAGAGATCACCTCGGAGTAGGTGATATGCTATGGAGTAAAGCTGGAGTTTTTTTAGATGGTCAGTGTAGGGCATCTGTTTGAGACCAGTAATCCTCTTTGTGAGGTACTTTTGTGGCCTTTCCAGCTGCTACAAATGTCTTGTGAGGTACATTCCAAAAGGGGCGTTGTACTCTATAATGGGTCTAATGAGTGTCAGGTAAAGGGGAACAATGACCTCTTTTTTTCCTGGATGAGAACCCTTTTGTGATGAGGTGTGCCATATAGAAGGACTTCCTGACTACTGTGGCGATGTGATTATCAAAGGAGAGACTACTGTCCACCTGGGTCCCAAAGTCTCATCACACATTCTGTGTTAAGTAGACTACCATCTATGTGGTAGCTCACAGGTACAGAGTTTTTACCAAAGGGGATGACAATGCACTTTTTGGCATTGAGCTTGAGGCTATGGCTCTAACACCAGGCATCTGTCTCAGTGAGGCCCTTCTGTAGGATGTCCACATCATTTGGGGACTCGACTATGGCTCCTAGTTTGCAGTCATCTGCGAACTTCATTAGAAAGAGGCCTTCTGTGTTAGCCTGTACTTCAGAGAAGTAGATACCAAACAGGAGAGGTCCCAGGACTGAACCATATGGTACTCCACTTGTCACTGGTTTGATGTCAGATTTGGAGTCTGCAACGTTTACAGTGTGGGTTCTGTCAGTGAGTCAGTTGGCAACCCATCTTGTGACATAGGGTTTTTTACCTAGTTTAGTGAGTTTAGCTATAATTCCAGAATGGGGGATGGTGTAAAAAGCCTTGGCAAGGTCAAGAAAGGCTGTGTGAACCACCTTAGCCTCATCGACTGCCTCAGAGAAGTCAATTAGGTTCAGGATGCATGATTTGCCTTTTACAAACCCGAACTGGGTAGGGTCCAGAGTTTGGAGGTTACCAATGTCTTTGTTTATGAGTTCCATGATGATATCTGACAGGGCTTAGTGGTAAATCACTTTGGCTATGGTGTGCAGGGTCATGGGTTTGAGCCTTGGAGAGGCTGTTTATTTATTTTTTCAATCATAGCCTCACCTCAGGTTTTGTGCCTGCTGAATTGCGCACAGCAATGGTTATCCCACTCCACAAGGGGGGAGCCACCATGGACCCCGGGAACTATCACCCCATTAGCCTGATGAGCCTGGTCTGCAAGGCCATGGAACATATCATCACGGAACTTATAAACAAAGACATTGGTAATCTCCATGCTCTGGACTCCACCCAATTTGGGTTTGTAAAAGGCAGATCATGTCTCCTAAACCTGATAGACTTCTTTGAAGCAGTCACCAAAGCCAAAGACAGTGGTAAGGTGTTTCACACAGCCTATCTAGATCTTGCCAAGGCTTAAAACATCATTCCCCTACTCTGGAATTATAGATAAACTCACCTAACTAGGTATAAATCCCTATGTCACAAGATGGGTTGGCAACTGGCTCACTGACAGAACCCACACTGTGAAAGTAGCAGACTCCAAATCCGACTTCAAACCAGTGACAAGTGGAGTACCACAGGGTTCAGTCCTGGGTCCTCTCCTGTTTGGTATCTACTTCTCTGAAGTACAGGCTAACACAGAAGGTCTTTGGCTAACGAAGTTTGCAGATGACTGCAAACTAGGAGTCATAATCAAAACTCCTAACGATGTGGACATCCTACAAAAGGGCCTCACTGAGACAGATGCCTGGTGTCAAAGCCATGGCCTCATGCTCAATGCCAAAAAGTGCATTGTCATCCCCTTTGGTAAAAACTCTGTACCCATGAATTACAACATAGGCGGTAGTATACTTAACACCAAAAGTGTGATAAGAGACCTTGGGACACAGGTGGACAGTATTCTCTCCTTTAATAATCACATCGCCACAGTAGTCAGGAAATCCTTCTACGTGGCACATCATCACAAAAGGTTTCTCTTTCAGAATAAAAGAGGTCATTGTTCCCCTCTGCTCATCACTCATTAGACCCAATTATAGAGTACAATGCCCCTTTTGGTATGTACCTCACAAGACATCTACAACAACTGGAAAGGCCACAGAAATACCTCACAAAGAGGATTACTGGCCTCAAACAGATGCCCTACGCAGACTGTCTCAAAAAACTCCAGCTTTACTCCGTCACATATCACCTACTCAGAGGTGATTTCTGCCTAACATACAAAGCTATGTCAAACCCAGAGCTTTGGACATGCTCCACTTAAAGAAATCTCAATCCCTCCTAGCTACACGCTCCAGGGACTTAAACCTTGTCACCACAATGAACAGAACATGCTGGAGGGATATATTCCTGTCCCAGAGACTTCCCATACTCTGGAATAAACTACCTATTTATATCAAACAAAGCTCTTCATTAGCACTCTTCAAGAAAAATCTTGATGATTGGATGGGAAATAGGAAATTCACCCCGGGGATCACCTCTGTGGCTCTGCTCGACAGTGGCACAGGAAAATAATTTTCTTGGGTTGTAAAAGCCAGGGCACCATTTTGGCTGGGATTGTGTAGGCCCCAGGGCCGATAGCCTAGTACCTACCTATGAACCTATATGTTCCATGGCCTTGCAGACCAAGCTCATCAGGCTAATAGGATGATAGTTCCTGGGATCAGTGGTGGCTCCCCCTTTGTGGAGTGGGATAACTGTTTCTGTGCGCCATTTAGTGGGCACAAAGCCTGATATGAGGCTATGATTGAACATGGTGCTTAGGTGGGGAGCCAGTTCGTTCTGAAGTTCATGTAAAATGCAGCCTGGGATGTTGTTCAGTCCAATAGATGCTGTGTTTTTGGCTTTATAGAGTGCAGCTTTTACCTGTGTAGTTATGATTACAGGGACTCTGCATTCTTCCTGTATAGATATGGGCCCTTTAGGGTGTAAGAGGGTGGTAAAGTTAGCACTGAACCTATCTTCCAGAATACTGGCAATATCAGTTGGTTCTGTAATTTTCATGCAGATGTGCTGTAACTCAGAGCAGATCTGGGTGTTGCCATTGAGATTCTTGACATAGGTATAGAATGCTTTGTGGTTGTCCTTAGAATCAGTGGTGATTTTATTTTCATATCTAGCTTTGGATGCTCTTATAAAGGATCTCAGCGTCTTACTGAGGCTGACCAGGGAGCTCCACCACTCATGGGATTTTACTCTCTTTTGCAACAGTTTCTTCCTTCTGTTGTACAGTTTGTTTATGGCAGGGGACCACCAGATTGGCTTCCTTTGTTTGGAGGATAGCTTCTTGGTTCTGCTTGGGATAGCATGATCCATGCACTCATGTAAGTGCTTATAGAGTGCATTTGTGTAGGATTCAGCAGTTGTAACTGTATTGGCCATCTGCATGGGTGTCATGAAGTTCGCCACTTCTGTCTTAAGAAGCATGAAGTTGGCTATGGAGAAATTTTTTACCGTGGTTTCCTTAATGTAGAGTGGGGGCGGGATGTGGATATCTAGGGTGATTAGCTTATGGTCGGATCTGACCAACAAGGAGTTGACTTCGGGTGTGGAACACCGGTCATTCATGTTGGTAATGACTAGGTCTAGGATATTGTTGCCCTTGGTGGGGGTGTGGATAAGTTGATCCAGGGAACTGGAATTTATGAATTCCAGAAAGCATTGAGCAAAGGAGTTGGTACATGAGTAGTTTTCCCATTTAATGGTGGAGTAGTTGAAATCACCCATTATTAGGGTGTTTGAACCCTAATATTTTCTAGTATGTCAAGAAAAGAGGAGTGGGAATCCTGGGGCATGATGGGGGATCTGTAGCATGCTACAATTTGGATTGCAGTTTTGCCCAGAGTTAGTTGCACTTGGATAACCTCGGATGCATTATGCTGAGCAACTAGCCTGGAGGTGTGGATATCCTCGGATGCATTATGCTGAGCAACTAGCCTGGAGGTGTGGATATCCTTAATGAATATGAGCACATCTCCGCCTTTTGTGTTCCAGTCCAGGTTACGTGGCTGAAAAGTGTGGTATGAGTTATAGCCTGGTAGTGCAGGGGTGCTCTTTGGAGCCTTGAACCAGGTCTCAGTCACTGCCCAGGTATTGATGTTCTCCATTTTAAGGAGCGCCTTGAATGAGTGCATTTTGAGATTTAGACTTCTAGCATTGAGTAGCATTACCCTCAGTTTTTGCTTGCCTGTTCCTGTTACATTTGAAACTTGTCTAAAAAAGGCACTATAGGGGCGGCAAGAGCCTTAGCCAGTATCCGGAATCCCATGGACGACAGGTGCAGGCCATCTCTGGCAAAGCATCATGGTCTGTCGACCATGTCATCCCAGGCAGACAAATACTGGATCCCTTTAGAATGACACCAGAAGCTTAGCCAATTGTTGAAGTCAATCATTTTGTCCTTGCACTGTAGTATCATTCTGGACGATGGCAGAATGCTCCTCAGGGCTAGGGTCATATCTCCTCGGGCTACAAGATCAGAGAGCTCTAACATGTCTCTTTTCAAGTAGTCCAGGGAGGCATGTCTCAGGTCATTCACACCAACATGGACAATGACATAGTCATATTTGTACTTGGTTGTGGGTTATGTGGCAGATCCTGGCACCCAACATGCAGTTGACAGTAACCTTCTCCTTGTTTAGCCTGGTAAGTGGGACATCAGTGTGCCTGACTATAGTGTCACCTATGACTAGTGTGTTGGGTACGTTGTTTTGCCTAATATATTATATATTTATGTGCAATATAATTATTTATGTATGTGTCTTTAAATCACTAGAGTAATTTTGGCGCCAAATACAGTTTAAATATCAAGATCTATTTTGTAAGCAGTGTTCTGATGAAGTCTGCATACGGCAGATGAAAGCGCTTAACACTGATCCTTTTATGTTTCGTGTGTGTTTATTGTGGACCTATTGTGCAGTGTTGCCTTTTATTTATTAAAAGCTTTGTGGTGGACATCAGAGGAGCTGCGGAACCTTTATTGCCGTTTTTCCAGTCAGCCAGCGTATTTTGAGTAATATATTATATAAGTTATAATATATATATATTTGCCCATAATATCTGAATAAGTGAGTGGGATTTTCATGACAACATCAAGGAAACATTTGCCTTCCTTCTGTGTTTTTTTTTCTAAAGTTTTGGACTTTTCTTGGTATATTGATTGATTTTCTTAGTATACTTTATTTTTTATTTATTTTCCATTTGTTTACCAGGTTAGTCCGACTGGACACAAGATGACCGTTTTCAGCGGAGGCTGGGGGAGAAAAGCTCCAGATACATAGTAAACAATTATAAAAAATAACAAAAATAAATTATACAAAGATAGCTGTTTCGTACAAAGAGCATAGAAAATATAAAAGGAGTACAATCAGAGTTTTACAATTGATGCAGCATACACAGTGGTTAGAATATTGAGAAACAATTAAACAAGATAATATACAACAAATATACAACTGCTTGAACATAAATTCAAAAAGAAGTTTCCATAGACAAACACGGTCATAAACTAGAAATTATAACTATATTGATATGATTTATATTGCATTTATCTTGTTTTAATGATGGTATGTGTGTATTATTGTACGTGTCATATGTGCACAAATATTTGTATTAATCTATGTATTTACAGTATATTGACAAAGTACTGGGTCACATCAGAGACTTGGGAGGTCATTGTTAAGAAACTGAAAATGGTTGTAAAGCTTGGCATTGAATACCATAAGTTCAGGTTATGCTATAAGAGAACTATGTAAAGATAACCATGTCAGCAGCCAGAATGCATTATAAACCGAATGTTTTACTGTGCACAATAAGATATGGATGGACTGGCCCAAACTCTGGACTGATTTGTGTGCTTTTTTTTTTTTTTTTTTTTATTCCTGGGGAAATGCTATTCAGAAGTGAAGAGACATATAAGGGAACAGTTTTAGTGGCACACCAGGCTGTGATTTTTTTGATGTCTATTGTCATGCAAAGCTGACAAAATAGTTGAATCTACCCAAGCTGGAAATGTGAGACTGTAGCCCACTGAAGGAGGGGAGATGGGAGGAGTAACTTGGCCAGGAAATGAAACTTAGAAAGTTGATAGAATAGTGTGATTTGCATTAACTTACTTTTTTTGAAGGTCTGATGTCTGAAACTCAGATAGGTTCACAGGTTCATGGTTATCACAAGTTCATAGGTATTTGTGAGGCTATTGATCCATGAGGATCTTAAAAGCCTAGCCTTTCATTCCCATGTAGTTTTTAGCTCTTGTAATTTAAGTATGAATAACCCAGAGCCAGGTAAAATATTTATATGTTAACCCTATCTATAAAAAAAAACAAGGGCGTTAAACAAGGGGTACATTTGCAGTTTCTCTCCATTCGTCCAGATTACATTTATACATAGAAAGGGAAATACTTTGCTCTATGTTGACAGGAAGAAGAATCCAAACAAGTGGTGGTGCCCACAATATATATCTATACTTCGAACATGTTTGATTTCTGTTGCAGAAGAGATTAAGATCTTTTGAGTGGGTGTTTATTCCACCACTGGATGTCCGGATGTACAGTAGATCAGAGAGTATAGGGTCTGTTGAGAGTCTGTAAGTGAGGCAGAGATCACCTCTCAGTGTCCTATATAATACTCTGAAGAGGGACATGGCTTTGAGATGGTCATTGCAATGTTTATCATTTGGGCCCTTGAATTTCTTGGTGAGTAAGCACTGTGGCTATGAAAGTAGTTTTAATGTTTGGAGGGGTATATACCAAACACGGCATTATACTCGATTAGCCTAATCAGTACTGAATAAAGGGGAATTATGACATCCCTGGGCCTAGATGCCATACCCTTACTAATAAGCTGTGCAATTAAAAGGACTTTCTTACAATACTGGACACATGGTGATCAAAGGACAGTTTGTTGTTCACATAGGTTCCCAGGTCCTAACAACTGAGTCAATTTTTATGAGTGTGCTATCAATATGATAGCTGCAAAAGACATAATGCTTGCCAAAGGTGACTATTATACATTTTTTGGCATTTACGTTTAGGCCCTGGTTATGACACTAGCTATCAGCTGGGGAAAGGCCCACTTAGAGAATTTTAGTATCCTCTCGTGAGTTTATGATGGCACCAAGTTTTCAGTCATCTGTAAACCTGGTCAGTCACAAACCCTTTACATTATCTTTGACCTCTGAAAAGTAAATGCCAAGGAGGAATGGCCCATGGAGTCAGCCCTGGGGGTATACCACTAGTGACAGGTCTTTTGGAAGAAGTAGAGCCACCTATTCTAATTTCTTGAATTCTACGGGCCAGTTTGCTATCCAATGAGTACATAAGTATTAAAATGTTACTGGGTCAATTTTTCGGTAATACCCGAGTGTGTGATGATGTTGACCACCTTTGCAAGGTCTAACAATGTAGCATATGATGATTTTCCATTGCTGCAGCAACATTCTTGAAGAAGTCGACCAGGTTAAGTTGGCAGTATCGATCCTGGACAAAATCGAACTGGCTTGGGACAAGAGATTGTATGTTACCTATGTCCTTATTTATTAATTCCATAATAATCCTCTCTGTAGCCTTATAGATGATGCTGGACAGTTTTATGGGTATTTAATTAACTAGGTCCATTGATGCCCCACCTTTGTGCAGGGGGATGACTCCTGCAGTCCTCCAGTCATCTGGTACAAAGCCTTTTTTGTCATTCTTTTATGAATTTAATTCTTAACTATTTTCCAGAAAAAAACACAGATTTTATGAGGAAAAGACCAAAAATATGAGGCAAAAATCTGGACAGTCTGTGAAATTCTGGGCAGTTGAAATGTATGTTTCTAAAGTAAACCCCAGGTCAGATATGTATTTTTATGTTAATAGTCTGTATTTGTATGCTGTAGCAGTTTCCACAAGATGATCGTGCAGAATAAGCTAGTCTGATTCATTAGCTAAAAGAATTACCCGGTGTGCTTGAGAATTTTGGCTGTAGACTCAAACGCATCAGTTTTGTTTATTCTTTTTTTTTTTTTTAAATCTACCCCTTATTTAGATCTTCAGCATTTACTGAACTGAAGGCAGTACTGAACATATAGTGAAAAATCCATTAAACTGTATTCCTCCTTCACCCATGTTACTTTTCATAAATTCACGAAGTCTGCCCCTACACAAAACAAAAGCTGTCACTTAGGCCATACATCTAAAAAATAGTGTGCTTAATCCTTTCTGAGAAGTTTTTGGGGTGGGTGGGAAGGTGAGGGCAGTAATTCTGATTTCTGGTAAAAGGAACTTTGTAAATGGTGACAGACGATGGGAGTATAATACATCTCTTATGAGCTCTGTACTCTATTGTTCTGTTTCAGTTTTGTTTCTAGGCCTTTGGGATACTGCATGCAGCAACAAATAGCTTTAAATGAGCAGTAGAATCTGCACCCACAGCCCCCACATTTCAAAGTATGACAGTGGTCATGGTCTACATTTTATTTGCAGCAGTATTGCTGTCTCGGACAATAGAACTAGAATGACATTTTCAGCTCAAATAAAGTTTATTAACAGGAACATGACATATATCATGTACAGAGCTTTTCAACCACTTCTGCCAGCATCTTCTATGCTGTAAGCATTGCCTGGATCAGTGTCAGGTGACTACATTATTATGAAACAGCTTTTAGATAACTAATGAAACACCTCCAGCCTCTCCGCTGGTACTGGCAGCCAATTCTCTAGCACAGTAGGAACACAAGTAAAAAAAAAATCCTTTTTTTTTTTACTGCAGCATTAATAGTCAGAGTCCTAAATATAGTTGTGTGCTGCTATTGAAAATGTTACCTTCTGAGTGAAGTAGGCCTGCTGAGGGAGAGATAGCTGGAAAGTGCTTCATTTGCTGACATTCTAATACTAATTTTCGCCATTTTATACTGATTACGTTTTAAAGCAACAGTACTTTTAAAGCAAGTACTTTAGAGACACATTCCTAAGTTCCATCATGATGCCTTGTGCAAATTAGTGATGTGTTGCAGTGTTCCCACAATTTTTTTCAAACATTTTCTCTATAGATCATAAAACCTGAATTTTTCTTCCAAACTAGGAAATAGTTTTAGATAGTTCAGTAATTCTACCACTGATTCCAACTAAGTGAATTACTGTCTTTTTTTACTATGTCTTTAAAAAAATCTCTTATTACAAGCTACTTTCATTAAAGAGGATGTTTTATTTACCCTGCAATAACTTAATACCTTTATAACACTATCATTATGTAAAAGTTTTTTTATTTGTACACTCTGCTATTACTAAAAAGGATTGAATAACCTAGTGTCTTCTAGCTAGGAAATAACAGTTAGGCTTGCCTCTGTATTTTTAACCTAAGAGAGATGGAGGATTTTCTGAAGGAAGTGAACTGATGTTGAACCAGATTAATGTGTTGGTTGTATTTTTGCTGAGTGAAGGAAATGTAACCAGCATTTTGGGAATTTCTACTTTCATTTCAAGTCACGCTATGTAATCATTCACGTCCACCTAAAAGTCATCAGAACGAGCTCCAGGGACCCTGGTGTCACAGCTCATGGTGAAAGCGGTGCTTTATTTATGATGTGCTTCACTGCCATTTTAGGTCAAAAGCACAGTTTGTCCTCTGTGTCAGACACACGTCATGAGCAAATATTGTCTTATGCAGTCTGGCAAAACATAGCTGAATATAACAAAGTGAAGACTGCTACATATGTCAACAAAAAGCATTCAGGTGGAAAACATTTTAAGCTTCCATGGGTCTATTACTTCTTTTTTATGTTACATCAGCCTTTAAATCATCAGCCAAAGTATTGTTCAACATATTTGTCCAAGTATTTTAAAGAACATGTCTCAGCATCACTTTTATCACAGGAAACATGACAAAGGATACTGAGTAGCAATAGGAACATTAAGGGGCACAAGCAGCACTCTTTTAAGAAATATAGTATTTACTAATTAGCTTGTAGGTGACTGAAACAAGAATTAGGTCCTGTTTTGACTAAGCTAGTTTACAAAAATCAGCTACTTGGCAAGCATTCTTCCCTGCGCTAAATGTATTGCGTTATATGCAAATCTTTCATTTACATGCCCTTTTTCATAAGAACTCTAATGACTGCCTCATGGGTTCACAGCAACAACATTTTTCTTCTGAACTTTGTCAAGCCCTGTAGTCATCTCTAACTCATTAGGACAATTGCAAATAAATTAAAGGATTGCATGATGCAGAAATGGCTAACTTCAGAAGATGACTGTTGGAGAAAAAGTAGAAACTGAAGGGATGATTCTGAACAGCAGTTGCCTCTAAATCAAATCATTTGATTACTGCTTTTCTCCAATATGTTAGTCTGTGAATCATTGTAAGGAACTTCAAATAAATATCATTATATCATTCAATTTTGAGATTATTCCAAATGATATACATGCAAAAAACTGTTGCCATACTGGTGCAACTACTGCTTCAAGACACATCAGCTGAGATTTAACTTGTAAAATGGAACATATGCAAAAAAAAAAAAAGACTGGATAACTTCGGGGGGCATACCTCTCAACTGAATAGTTTTTCGCAGAATGTACAGATTTATGCCTCATATTTCTGATCCATTTTTCATGAAATTGTGCTTTTCTGGCAAATTAGTGGCAACTCATTAAAGACTGAAGTCAGAAAACAGACATACATTTGAGTTTCAGACTTTTTCAGAAAAATTCATGCAAATGTAAAACCTGTTATTCTATCAGTTTTCTAAGTTTGTAATCACAATACTTAAACATTGTCCCTATTTTTCTGGCCTTTGTTCCACTTTTACTTATGGCTTTGTCCTGATTTCTTGCTCTAAGAGGTTGAGAGGTATGGGGGGGGGGGTAAATAAGTTACAATACAAACAGTACATATCATGGCACTGAAAAAGCTTTGATCTCATACTGAATGTCACAGACTTCTATATTAGGGAAAAACTACTTTGTTAAACAAACCCAAAGACTACTAAATCAGCACTGAGCTATCAAATCTGAAGTATGTCCTAACTTACACAATGCGGTCCTTTCTTGTCAGAACATTAAAATTCTGTGATCACTTTAGGAATGATATCTAACACAAAAATAAGGACAGCTGAGGAAAATCAGATGACAAAAACAAAATAAATGCAATCAGGACTAATTACTAATAAGAATCTTAAATCATGGAAATATAAATTTCATAAGGTTACAGGAGCATAAGATCAAGGAAATAGAGTTTGTTAGCAGATTCGGCTCCATGAGTAAAGGTTTGAAGCCCTGGCCATGTTCTTTTGCCAAACTGCGTACTGGAAGAGCTGACCAGGGAGGATGGGAGTCAGCAGCTGTTGTCTGGGGGGGGGGGGGGTGATGTGGTCTGATGTGATGCTGAGTCCATGTAGCACACAGCATACATTCTGTGGATGTATGCTTGGCTCTGTTGAGCGGAAAGACAGAGTTTCTTCTGGGGAGAGATTGTGAAAGTAGATGCATGGAGCAGTTCTGTCAGCAATACTTGAAAAAAAAAATAACATTTTATATACTTTTGATATATGCAGCACTGAAAAGATTTATGGTTAACAGAAGATGTGTGATTAAACACCTAATGTGCCTACATATTCAGGAGCTGGTAGGAGAGGAGTACTTGACAGAAACCTTGAGATAATTTGGTGCTGGCAGCAGTCCTACAGTTTGAGGATGATTTCTCAACTGGTTCATTGGTAGAATGTGAGTTCATCACCCTCTCTCACCCTGGCCATTCTGGGTTGTGCTAATGCATTTCACACAAATGGCTCATAGAACATAGTACACATCACAGTGAGAATGCCTGTTATATAGATACAAAAGTTTTAATGGTCTTCACGTATACATGAATTTACTCAGTTATTCTACAATACAAGAGCATTCATTTGTTACATATATGTCTTTTTCTACCTCCTCCAAGGAACAAGTCCAGTAGTACATGTCCAGCTATGGCATCATACATGTGCGTTAAATATCTTTTTTTACAATATGTAACAGTGTGCACTTCATAATTATTTTATTTTAGCAACTCATGAACCTTGGCTACACTGCACTCAACAGTAATCAGTATGCTTATGTCTAATTTTTTTTTTAGATTTTTTAATCTCTCCCTTTTTGCTTCATACTTTCTGTTCATCCCAATGCCTCAGCCATTGTCGGTCTACCAACTCCTCTTTCCACCCCCAAGACTTTTTCTGACTCTGTGATGGAGGGAATTGATGCTGGTGATTTCTGTTGGAAGGATGGGATTTATTATTTAATGACATACCCTGTCCCCCCCCCCTCTCCTTCCTTCATTTGTCCATTCCCTCTGAGGGCTCTTCCACTCTATAGACCACACCACCCTTCAGGGAGGACCTAGAGGAACCCCCCCCCCATCCCTACAAGTGCCTCAGATGTTGAACTGCTAATCAAATACAAAACACCTGGACCACTGAAATTGGCTTTGTTCCAAGTCAGGATTTCCCAGTTAACAAATGTTAAATAAATAAATAAATAAGAGAGACTGGCAGTCAGCTGTCCTATCTTTGGGGGGATCTGGTGCATGGATGACCACTGGTAATGAATAGAAGCCTCACAGGACATATCAAGGTAGGCAGGAAGATAGCAAAAGCATCATTATGTCATTCTACTAGCCACTTCCACAACTACAGTCAGTGAATGGCGCCCTCCTGACATCTAACACTAAATCACCATGAGACTGATTTCCTGAGAAGTTGAAGGGCCCAAAAACTGAAGCATTGAGCTTGGAGTACATGACTGAAACAATAGCGGGATCTGGGGTTTAGTGGGCATGGAAACTAGGGGCAACAGTAGGAGGGTGCATACCAAAAAAAAAAGTGTCTGGTTTTATATCTGTTTGCTTAAGCTATGCAGTGAAGCAGCAGACAGAATTTTAATCTTACCATATTGTAGGAGATAGAAAAAAACATCCTTAGAAAGAGAGACTGTGTTTGTTTATGCTAATCTATGGAGACTGGAATTTGGGAGTTATAAGTGAATTTCAAATAGTTCCACAGCAAAATAAACACAAGAAAACACAGCTAACTATGACCCATGGGAAAATATCAATTTCAAATAGTTCCCTGCCTAGTTTAACCTCCTCCAGTAGTGTAACTTTATGTGTGTGTGATAAACTTGCATAGAATTATTCTTGCCTCAGCATTTATCATTATTTTTACATTACAGTGACACCAAATGATATCAATCACACTGCGACATCTCTTATAATATAACATGAATACTGCAGCTAATGTCGGTGGCTGTTCTGGCAATATAAGGTAAGTAGATGCTTAGGGTGGTAAAACTCTGTGATGCTCCAATGGTATAGCAATAATAAGCTAACAGTTAATTAGTTACAGATCAGTGGACTGAGGAGTATATTCTCCCTCCTTTTAAAAGCCAAACCCTGCTATTTATAATTCTGAAATTTTCTGAAATATTTTAACAAGCAAGTGGTTTATCAGGAGAGGTGAGTCCCTTGTTTTTATATATATATATATATATATATATATATATATATATATATATATATATATATATACATATATATGTATACAATTGGCTCACTGACAGAACCCACACTGTGAAAGTAGCAGACTCCAAATCCGACTTCAGACCAGTGACAAGTGGAGTACCACAGGGTTCAGTCCTGGGTCCTCTCCTGTTTGGTATCTACTTCTCTGAAGTACAGGCTAACACAGAAGGTCTTTGGCTAACGAAATTTGCAGATGACTGCAAACTAGGAGCCATAATTGAAACTTCTAACAATGTGGACATCCTACAAAAGGGCCTCACTGAGACAGATGCCTGGTATGAAAGCCATGGCCTCAAGCTCAATGCCAAAAAGTGCATTTTCATCCCCTTTAGTAAAAACTCTGTACCCATGAACTACAACATAGGCGGTAGTATACTTAACACTGAATGTGTGATAAGAGACCTTGAGACACAGGTGGACAGTAGTCTCTCCTTTGATAATCACATCACCACAGTAGTTAGGAAATCATTCTACATGGCACACCTCATCACAAAAGGTTTCTCATCCAGAAAAAAAGAGGTCATTGTTTCCCTCTACTCATCACTCATTAGACCCATTATAGAGTACAATGCCCCTTTTGGTATGTACCTCACAAGACATCTACAACAACTGGAAAGGCCGCAGAAATACCTCATAAAGAGGATTACTGGCCTCAAACAGATGCCCTACTCAGACCGTCTCAAAGAACTCCAGCTTTACTCCGTCGCATATCGCCTACTCAGAGGTGATCTCTGCCTAACATACATAGCTATGTCAAACCCAGAGCTGTTGGACATGCTCCACTTAAAGAAATCCCAATCCCTCCGAGCTACATGCTCTAGGGACCTAAACCTTGTCACGACAATAAACAGAACATGCCGGTGAGATAGATTCCTGTCCCAGAGACTTCCCATACTCTGGAATAAACTACCTATCTATATCATAAAAGCTCCTCATTAGCACTCTTCAAGAAAAATCTTGAGGATTGGATGGGAAATAGGAAATTAACCCCAGGGATCACCTCTGTGGCTCTGCTCGACAGTGGCACAGGAAAATAATTTTCTTGGGTGGAAAAAGCCAGGCTCTGCTCGACAGTGGCACAGGAAAATAATTTTCTTGGGTGGCAAAAGCCAGGGAACCTTTTTGGCTGGGCTTGTATAGGCCCCAGGGCTGATAGCCTAGTACCTACCTATGAACCTATGAACCTATATATATATATATATATATATATATATATATATGTATATGGGTCCATGTTAAATGGACGAAAAGCCACATCAACGAAGACCAGTTTGTCGAGAAGAGATCGCCAACAAAAGACATGCCCGACAAAGGTGAGTAGGCCAAATGGGATGTATTCCCATTCCCACAATGTGGTGCGATCTCAGAGTTAGAATATTTAAGTAGGGGGTGTGTGGGGGCACATCTCCCCACATGGGGGGGTGCAGGGGGGCTTGTCTCCCTGCTATACAGGTATTTGTAATTGTGTTTCGGTGTTTTACAGAGACAGAAATGGGTTCCATGCTGTTATTTGTGGACTTAACTTTGTCAGGCATTTCCGTTGTTGGTGATCTCGTCTCGGTGAATTGGTCTTCATTGATGTGGCTTTTCATCCATTTAACATGGACCCATATAAATATATATATATATATATATATATATATATATATATATATATATATATATATATATATATATGGGTCTACTTTGATTCACTGAAAACTCATTTCACTGAATTTCAAACTATATATATATAGTTTTGGGGGGTGGGGCACAGCCCCCCAAATTGGTGGGGTGTGGGGGGCATGCCCCCCCACCTACTTTTGGTTTTATATTGTTGGCTTTCAGTGAAATGAGATTCATAAATATAAAAGCTAAGTGGGTGGGAGCTATGCTCCCACACCCCCAAAATGTGGACGGCTGTGCCCCCAACTATATATACTAACTCCAGGATCGCACTACAGTGGGGAAAAGGCCATATACATTTTATTTGCCCAACAGTACTTACATTCAATGAAATTTGATTCAGTTAAATGAGTTTTCAGTGATTTGAGCTTTCAGCAATTTTTTGAGGGTGAATTGAAATTCAGTGAAATGCATTTTCAGTGAATCAAAGTAGACCTATATATATATATATATATATATATATATATATATATATATATATATATATGTGTGTGTGTGTGTGTGTGTGTGTGTGTGTGTGTGTGTGTGTGTGTATTTTTAGATCTACCACAGTTTATAACTCAATGAACGGAATATATCAATATATCAGAAAAAATAGTGGTGATGAAATAGTAACAAGAGTTTTGCACAGGTCTATAGAGAGAAAACATGCACCAGGAAGCTCATTCAATGAAATTCCATTTTTATATGTGGTCAATAGAATAAAGTGAGGTCAATTAGTTAACTGAAAATACTAAACAATGTATAGTATCACCTGGTAAGACTGGTAGACAGACAAGTGACAGTTAATGTTTCATGCAGAAACATACTACAGGAAGTTTTAAGATATCACACAGTGAAGACTCTAGCTTGGCAGGGTCTTTTTTGCAGTTTTTATCAAACTCATATACTTAGAATAAGGTGAAGATAGGGTTAAATACTAGCAAGGGGTGAGTGCAATGGGGAAAAAGTAAGGACAGACAGTACCTGACTATTATTTAGAGTGCAAACAAGCAGTAGAATGTAAGACAGATGTGGTTTTGGCAAATATAATAATGGGTTATATGCCAGGGTTAGTAAGTTCATACACTGATGAACTGCATTCTGGCCCTGAGGCCTGTTCTAGTCCAGAAATCCAAATTCATCTTAAAAAGATCAGTATTAAGTGAGGATCACACAAAGATTTGTAACTGATTCCATAAAACAGGTAAAGTTTGTGTAATGAAATTTTGCCTTAATTTAAGTCTATTAATACCAAGTCTGAAATTTAATCCCATATGTATTGAATACCTAAACATGTGCTGCAACTCCAAATTCCACAGGGTTTTGTGTATATCTTTCCAAAAGTCCTTATAGACAAGATTCAATTTACCCATATAACATCTATAATGTAAAGGGAATAAATTAAGTGTTTTAAACTTATCATGGTAGTTGATGTTAGATAAACCATAAATCCTCTTCATGTCATAAATCTTCTTCATAAACTTTCTTTGAACTCCTCAAGTCTTACTAAAACTTTCTTTGAATAAATACAGAAAGTATTGTTATATCACAAATATCGGCTTATAAATGTCTTATATAAATTAAGCATAATGTCTACATTTCAACTAGAAGATATCTTTACATGCGTTCTCAGTTGAACTAAGGATTAACTAGTAACAAAACCTAAATTTTTAGCAAAAGTAAAACCATTGGAAATATCCATATCTAAATCTTTGTACTGGGAAACATCCTTCAAATACAAGCCTTATAAAACAATTTTCTGTCTTACTGTAGGTTTGCAATACTATATCACCTTACACTTACTGTTACTGAAGCTGAAGCCTATATCTAATGTGCATTTACTGATCTTATTTAAATATTGATTAAGCTCCACAAAAAAATTATTGTAAGATATGCAAAACTAATTTTTATAGTCAACTGCATATTTATTTAACCAAAAGGACTTACTCAATGGTAATGTATAAAACATCAAATTGAAGAGTGCAGGTCCAAGCACAGAACTCTGAGGACAGTGGAAGAATGACTCTTTAAAACCATACATTGAGATCTGTTTGAAAGCCAGTTAGCTATTCATTTGATAATTAATGGATTATAATCCAGATCACATAGTACTTTATATATAGACAAATGTAATAAATAACCAAATGCTTTTGCTAAGCCTAAGCAAAAGCACTGCAAGAAAAAGAGCTTCAACTGTAAAGTCATTGGATCATAAAAATCGATCAAAGTTTGTCAGTACAATTCTTCTCTTTAAGAACCCATGCTGATGAACAACTGCAAGATCTGGATACCTATACAAATTATAGAGGTAAGGATAACAGGCCTATAATTGTTTATATCAGAAACTTTACCATTCTTTGATATTGGTGTAATGAAAGAAGTTTTCCATAAAGGTGGAAGTACATTATTCTGCAGTCAATTAATAAAATATTTGAGAGTAAGTATATTAAAATATGTCCCATTTTTTAAATTAAGACAGTTGGAATATTATCAGGGCCCACTAAATTATCATTTCTGATTTTCTGGAAAAAATTAGAAATCATTGTCTGTGTTATCAGAGGGCATGTACCCCACATTTTCAAAATGTTTAACAAACTTCCCTATTACCAGTATTATCCTCCATACTACAAAAATGCTCAATAAAAATGCCAACAATCCTGTCTGTATCTGTAACAACTTCTTTAAGTTCAGTTAATGATGATGGATTTTTATACCTTCTAAATCAGTTAATATAATTGTAATAGGCTTTTTTTATTTTTACAGAAAATAACTTCATTTTATGCCTTGCCTTTTCCATTTTAGGAAAATGTGCTAAATTCTTTGTAGACTTCATCATCTTCTTTCGGCTGTTCCCGTTAGGGGTCGCCACAGCAGATCTTCTGTTTCCATTTCTTCCTGTCCTCTGCATCATGCTCTTTCACACCAACCACCTGCATGTCCTCTCTCACCACATCCATAAACCTTATCTTAGGCCTTTCTCTTTTCCTCTTACTTGGCAGCTCCATCCTTAGCATCCTTTTCCCAATATACCCAGCATCCCTTCTCAGCACACGTCCAAACCAATGCAATCTCGCCTCTCTTGCTTTGTCTCCAAACTGTCCAACCTGAGGTGACCCTTTAATATACTGATTCCTAATCCTGTCCATCCTAGTCACACCCAGTGCAAATCTTAACATCTTTAACTCTGCCACATCCAGCTCTGACTCCTGCCTTTTCGTCAATGCCACCATCTCCAACCCATATAACATAGCTGGTCTCACTACTCTCTTGTAGACCTTCCCTTTCACTCTTACTGGTATCCGTCTGTCACAAATCACTCCTGACATTCTTCTCCACCCATTCCACCTGCCTGTACTCTCTTCTTCACCTTTCTTCCACACTCACCATTACTCTGAACTGTTGATCCCAAGCACTTAAACTCATCCACTTTTACCAACTCTACTCCCTGCATCCTCACCATTCTTCTACCCACCCTCACATTTACACACATATATTCTGTTTTAGCCCTGCTGACCTTCATTCCTCTCCTCTCTAAAGCATATCTCCACCTCTCCAGGGTCTCCTCAACCTGGTCCCTACTCTCACTACATATCACAATGTCATCTGCAAACATCATAGTCCACTGGGCCTCCTGTCTGATCTCACCTGTCAACCTGTCCATCACTACTGCAAATAAGAAAGGGCTCAGAGATGATCCTTGATGTAACCCCCACCTCCACCTTAAACACTTCCATCACTCCCACCACAGACCTCACCGCTGTCACACTACCCTCGTACATATCCTGTACCTCTCTTACATACATCTCTACCACTCCCGACTTCCTCATACAATACCACAACTCCTCTCTAGGCACCCTGTCATATGCTTTCTCTAAGTCCACAAAGACACAATGCAACTCCTTCTGACCTTCTCTGTCCTTCTCCATCAACACTCTCAGAGCAAACATTGCATCTGTAGTGCTCCTTTCTGGCATGAAACCATACTGCTGATCACTAATCATCACCTCCCTTCTTAACCTAGCTTCCACTATTCTTTCCCATAACTTCAAGCTGTGACTGATCAATTTTTTCCCTCTGTAGTTACTGCAGCTCTGCACAACACACTTATTCTTAAAGATATGTACCAAAACACTTTTTCTCCACTCCTCAGGCATCCTCTGACTTTCCAAAATTTCATTAAACAATATGGTTAAAAATTCCACTGCCATTTCACCTAAGCACCTCCATGCTTCCACTGGTATGTCATCTGGGCGAACAGCCTTTCCATTCTTCATCCTCTTCATAGCTGACCTTACTTCCTCCTTGCTAATCTATTTCACTTCCTGATTCACTATCCCCACATCATCCAACCTTCTTTCTCTCTCATTCTCTTCATTCATCAGCCCTTTAAAGTACTCTTTCCAGCTACTCAACACACTCTACTCACTTGTGAGTATGTTTCCCTCACTATCCTTTATCACCCTTACCTGCTGCACATCTTTCCCAGCTCTGTCCCTCTGTCTAGCCAATCGGTACAGGTCCTTTTCTCCCTCTTTAGTGTCCAATCTCTCATACAACTCCCCATATGCCTTATCCTTAGCCTTCGCTACTCTCTCTTTGCCATTCGTCTCATCTCCTTATACTCATGTCTACTTTCTTCATCTCTTTGGCAATCCCACTTCTTTTTCGCCAGCCTCTTCCGCCGTATACTCTCCTGTACTTCCTCATTCTACCACCAGATCTCCTTGTCCTCCTTCCTCTGTCTAGATGTCACACCAAGCACCTTTCTAGCAGTCTCCCTTACTAGCTCTGCTGTAGTTTCCCAGCTATTCGGTAACTCTTCACTGCCTCCCAGTGTCTGTCTTAACTCTTCACTGAACTCCACCTTACAATCATCCTTTTTTAAATTCCACCATTTAATCCTTGGCACTGCTTTCATACTTCTCCTCCTCTTCTTGATGACCAACGTCATCCTACAGACCACCAATCTATGCTGCTTAACTACACTTTCCCCTGTCACCACTTTACAGTCTCCAATCTCCTTCAGACTGACCCTCCTACATAGGATATAATCCACCTGAGTGCATCTTCCTCCACTCTTGTACGTCACCCTTTGCTCCTCCCTCTTCTTAAAATACGAATTCACCACAGCCATGTCCATCCTTTTTGCAAAATCCACAGTCATCTGACCTTCTGCATTCCTCTCCTTAACACCATACCTACCCATCACTTCCTCATCCCCTCTGTTTACTTCACCAACATGCCCATTGAGGTCCGCTCCAATCACTAGTCTCTCACCCTTGGGTACACTCACCACAACTTCATCCAACTCACTCCAAAATTTTTATTTCTCATCCACAGCACACCCAACTTGTGGAGCATATGCACTAACAGCATTCATCATTACACCATCAATTTCAAGCTTCATAAACATCACTCTATCAGACACTCTCTTCACCTCCAAAACACTCTTGGCATACTGTTCCTTTAGGATAACCCCTACCCCATTTCATCCTTTGCGATGCCATTCTTTGTAGACTTGCTTAGTTTAATTTTATTATAAGAATAATGATTTCCGTTGTATAGACTGAAACACTTTTTCTACTTATAAAATGTTATTAGTCTTTCTACTCCACCATATAGGGAATTAGTGATGAGGAATTTGTTGGCTTAGTTTAAAAGTACTCTCCACTCTCTCCTTTAATATTTGTTGAAGGGTCTCTCTCTCTCTCTCTTTCCCATTTATGCACCATGTGGTATATTGGGCAATGAGCACCTTTCAATGCTCGTTGTTTCTGTAGTAGTTATGTGTTTTAGGGGCACCACACACATTCACACACACACCTACGGCCAATTTAGAGTGTCCATTTCACCTATTGCATGTCTTCAGAATGTGGGAGGAAGCCGGAGCATCTGGAGGAAACCCACACAAATGCAGGGAAGACATGCAAACTCTGCACAGAAGGCACCCCAGCCGAGAATCAAACCTGAGAACCTCTTGCTGTGAGGCAACATTTCTAACCACTACACCACTGCGCTGCCCATTTGTTGATGGGTACCATAACTTTAATCTTTATCTGTAACAGTTGAATTCCAGTTGACCTATAAAAAATTCGTTTTAATGTTTTCAAAATCCAAAAGCCTCTGATCAAATATTTTAGTATTATACAGAGATAGATGTTTATGTAAGGAAAATGTGATAGGTTCTCCATTAGGTAAGTCTGATCATTATTCTATCACCACATAATTAATAAGCTCAGGAATATTAGAGGCTTCTAAATGTAAAGCATTGTTATATCTAGTTCTCTCTTTCACTACTTGAATTAAATAATGGAAACAGAACAGATCCAAAAAATTGCCTTCCATATGTACTGGATGAACAACATTCATGCCAATTAATATAAGAATAATTAAAATCCCTGATAAGAAAAAAAAAAATGTATGGTTGAGGTGTTTATCAATAACATCAAGAAATATTTTGTGTACTTTCTTATCCATACAAGGCTTGTGATAGCCTACCACAAACCTGATAGTTTTGAAGTTTAAGTAATTATCCACAACAATTTCCATATTTTTGTTTGAGAAAACCATGGAAGAAGGAATAAAACTATGAACCAGAACCAAAATGCCAGGGTCTGTGACATTTCATCGAATCTTAAAATAGCAGCACCTCTTCATTGAACACATTTTTAGGGAAGCTACTGACTGTCGAAGGGAGTCTACAGTGACATTTTTCCCTGGGCCACGCAAAGGTTGACCACCATCTGGAATTTGACCTTTTCCCCCCACTGTAGTGTGATCTTGGAGTTGGTATATTTACTTATGGGGTGTGGAGGGGTTCAGCCCCCACATCAGGGGTGTGGGGGCATAGCCCCCCCACCTGGGTAGGTGTTAGGTTTAATTATTTTTTTCTTGGCCACTAGGGTGCCCTACCATTGCCTTGCCATAGGAAAACTTTCGCTGAAAAATCCATTAGATGATCGGTACCTTCGCTAAATAGGTATTCGAAGAAGAGGAATTCACTATTTTAAGATTCAACAAAATATCATAGACGCAATACCACCCAAAATGGAATTAACTTGACTACATTATAACAGATATAATTTGGAAAACAAATATCTGGTAAAGACATGGCCTCAGTAATATATAATAGACTAAAACATCCCTTTACTAACAAAAATTGAAGTTCATTGTATTTGTTATCTAAACTTTGTGCATTGCACGAACACCATGCCAAAATATTACTATACCCTTTTCTACATTGTTTGATACAAGTAAAACCCCTAAAAAAAGAGAAATCCTATAATATCATAACTAAGGTGAACTTTATCATAACTAAACATTCTTTCATCATGAATAAAATCTTCCCAGAATATCAAAACTGTGAAATTGTAAACCAGTCATCACAACTCCCTCATCATCACTTGTTTTTTTAAGTTTATTCTTACTGGACAACACGCTGAGTCAAAACATCACTCTTACATTTCTTGAGGGGAATGATATGTTTACTTTTATGTTTCCTCCCCTTTTTTAATTTGGGCTGTGATTTGTTGATATCAATAATAGCAACATTTTTCTGCTTGTCATTATTGGCTGCAAAGTTCAACATGTCATTAGGGTTACATATATATACTTTGCAGTCAGTCACAGTAGTATTATCTGCCTTTATGCCATACTCTTTTGAGTATTATTAGAATTATACACTTTCCCATCTGGTTAAACTGTCAGTAATGAGCTCTAAAGTATTGGTAATGTTGCTATCATTGTTAATAACAAGATAATTAATAACACCAGAATTTTCACTTTCAGCATTGTCAAAGTAATGTATTTTTCCAATGCAAGATGAGGAACAACAGGTATCAATAAAATTAGTTCCGTTGGTATATTTCACAAAATTATATTTAAAGAGCAATGCTTGATTAGAGAATTGTACTGTCAATCAAAGGGCTGGAAAACAAAAACTCTGATGTTCCATATATGTTTAGGATGGCATGGAAGAGCTTCAAAACAAATGAAAACAAACACATGGCAAGAGTAAGACAAGAATACATAAAGATTTCCCTCTGCCACAATAGAAATACTGTGTATTGTGTCCACTCAGAAAGAGGTTTTAAATAGCCCTGCACTCAAGTGTGCGATTTGATAACAGAATCAAGGCACCAAATTCATTCCACCACAATTACTGATAAAAAATATATCTTCCCAGGAAAATTTCTGTAACTGGTGAGGTAATGCTAGAATGATATTACGTTGGTCAAAAAATACCAAAGACAGCCAGAGAAATTATGACGAGGAATGACATATCTAGAGTATGAAAAAGAAACTGTAGGCACTAAAATGTATTTCTTGTAACAAAGCAGGGAGAAAGGAGGCATAGTTTGAGCATGTTGTATAGTCAGATGCCAAGTGGCAGTTGTGGAATAAAAGGAGGAGGATAAGTCACAGATTGGAATATAAGAAGCAATCTGGTGAGACAGCAAAAAGATGGATAAAATGGAATTGTAAGAGGGGCTGGCACCCTCCCTTTACCCTTAGCTATATTTATTAAAAAGTAGATTAAGGGGCACTAGCCCCCCACAACAAACATTATGCAGAAAAGTATAAATGGAGTAATATATATTATGCAAAATGCTTAGCTCTGTCTGTAATCAGTGTCTTATACAATCCTTCATGGAGATCTGTGTCTTATGTTTCATGCCATGAAAGGTCCAACCTTCTTTGACCTCCTATTCCTTTGCAGAACAAATTATACCTCAAATACATGATTAAAGGAGCTAAGCATTCATCAACAGATAAATAAGATACAATCGGCTTGATAGAGACATATTCCAACATATCCTCCACTTCTGGAACAAACATCCACTGCATGTCAAGCACAGCACTACTACCCCAAGACAAAGTTCAAATCAATTCAATAATTTGCAAACAAGCATAACTTAGATGTACGCTTGAGTTTCTGCAACATATTTGACATCCATTGTTGTTTACAGATAATAAACTGAATGGTGTTATAGTCATATTATAGTTGAGAGTTTATATATTTCTGATACTTAAGTGCTCAAAGCAGAAAAAAAAGAAATCTGATTTCAGAAATGTCAGCTACCTTTACTGATGTTGCTGAAGAAAGGCAGATACTTGCTTTTTTTGTGATAAAGGTATTATGTGCATTTTCTCAAAGTAATGGTGACCTCAGAGGTGATTAAAATAACTACCAATGGATGTGTGGTATTCAACTACTGATACAGGTCTGTTTCATGCATTTGCTGCAGAAAGTTCACATTCTGTTAGTCATCTAGCTTTCAGCATAAACATATCTTGCTAGTATGTCTTTAAAAATACACTTATGACAATGAAATAGAAACAGGATTTGTTTATAAATATTAGCTTATTAAATGAATTAATCATAAAACTTTTTAAACGAGGAATCAAGCTCCAAACTAACATTATTATTAAATGTATTCAGTATCAGATGGTAGAATGCAAGTTTCTTATGGATTTCTGATGAGAGGCCAGCCTATAGCATGTCTGCAGCCAATCCGATGGTGAAGTCAGGCTGGCAAAACTGCTACTTTGACAAACACTACAGGCAATACATGTCCTCATTGTACCATCTGATAAATATGTGCATGCAAAAGAAGGAGTTTCATTCATCAGAAATATACATGGAATGGTGTAGCATCCCCACAGAATGTGTACAGCTTAATGGGGGGCTACCACTGGTGGAGTGCATGGCTCATCTGAGAACCTGACATATATAAAGACATATACAAAATGCTAAGGTTTCAGTGTCAGTATCTGAGGAGTACAGTCATGGGTGAGCATGAGAAGTACAGTCATGTGTGAACATGAGGAGTACAGTCATGTGTAAACATGAGGAGTGCAGTCATGTGTGAACATGAGGAGTACAGTCATGTGTGAACATGAAGAGTGCAGTCATGGGTGAACATGAGGAGGATAGTCATGGGTGAACATGAGGAGTACAGTCGTGTGAACATGAGGAGTACAGTCCTGGGTGGACATGAGGAGTACAGTCATGTGTGAACATGAGGAGTGCAGTCATGGGTGAACATGAGGAGTGCAGTCATGTGAACATGAAGAGTACAGTCATGTGTGAACATGAGGAGTACAGCCATGTATGAACAGGAGGAGTGCAGTCATGGGTGAACATGAAGAGTGCAGTCACAGGTGAACATGAGGAGTACAGTCATGGGTGTACATGAGGAGTACAGTCATGTGTGAACATGAGGAGTACAGTCATGGGTAAACATGAGGAGTGCAGTCGTGTGAACATGAGGAGTACAGTCATGGTTGAACATATTGGAGTAGTGCAGTGAAACCAATCTCTGAGTAGTTGTCATTCAATTCTGCAAGCCTGTCTTTTAAGCTACATCTGGCAGCTGGCAGAAGTACTCTACCAGTTTTATATGTTATTGACAGAAAAATCAAAAAGTAAAAAAAAAAAAAAAAAAGTAAAATACCATGGAGTTCTTGTTGTGATGACATTTCATTTATACCCATATAGCCACTACCATCTACAAAGCATATGGTGTTGCTCACCTGATTTTCTGTGGAGTTAACAGTTATGCCAGATAAGTAAACGCCCACTTTACACACCTTGTATTGGAGCAGTTATAAAATACTGTACTCTGTTTTGTAACCTACTTACATGCCATGTGGCATTGTTGGAGAAGGCACAACGATTCTTCACAATGAGAACTGATGGGCTTTAAAGGCTTGTCTTTCAGCCAAAGACTATAGTAACATTTTATATTTTCTCAATCTTATGGCCTTCACAGGGAAGACCAATTCCAGGCACACAGAACATTAAAATACCCCTTACTATTTAATTAATAAGCTGAGATAATTGAGAAGAGTTTTATTCCATATGTGGAGAAGTGAAGCTGACATGTTTCACAGGATGTATGCTACAATGAGAACACTCACCCTCAATAAAAAATGAATATTAACCATCCCGTGAAACGTCAGCTTCACTTCTCCACATATGGAATAAAACTCTTCTCAATTATCTCAACTTATTAATTATTATCATAGCATCATAATAGAATACTAGGCTATCCACCCAAGAGGCTTTCTTAAGCATAGCCATGCTTCCCAATAAAATTTGATAGGTATTGGCTCCCATGGGTTTTGTGGGGTATATACACTTGGGCATGGGTGAGCGAGCATTTACAAGTTTCCACATTCTACTAAAGACACAGTTGTGATACTAGGATATACTTATAGTTTCCTATCTATTGGTGAAGTTTCACTTGAATAAGTGTAAGGATAAACTCTGTTTCACATGGATGAGAAACCTGTTTTAGAGAATGGGGGAGCCCTCCATCATGTCCTATTTATGTTGCAGGCAAGGTTTAGGTCCCTTGATCATGTGTTCCTGATCTTTATTTGTTTTACAGATGTGCAACAGGTCCAATTGAGCTGGACTGAAGGATGACGTGTAGACCAGGCATAAGTCACATCTCAGCAGCCTGTAGGAGACTGAATATAAGGATAAGGCTTTGAGGCTGTCCACACAGGACTTGTTTTATACACCACGTATTATTTTTGGGAGGAATCTCTAAGGACATTCCAGTTGTTGCAAATTCCTGGCCAGGTACATACCAAAGTGGGCATTGTACTTAATGATGTGTCTTATGAGAGCAGAGTATAATGGCAGAATGACATGTTTGGATCTAGAAGGTGTACCCCTGCTCATAAGTTGTGTAATATAGAATGATTTCCACAGTACTGTAGACACATGATAGTCAAATGCCAAATCACTTTCTACATGCATTCCCAAATCCATGACTACAAAGTCTACCCTTTAGGATATACTAGTAGTTTGCTGGTGTGGCCGACTTTCTGAAAGGTATGAGAATGCACATTTTGGCTTGGAGTTATAGACCATGATGCTGGCACCATTCTGTGTCAAGCATTCTTGGAGAATGTTGGTTTCCTTGGAAATTTAATGACTACACACAGTTTGAAATCATCTGCTAACATGGTCAGCCATTGGCCCTTGATGTTAGTCTTGATGTAGGAGAAGTAGATGCCAAATGGGAGCGAGCCCCAGCACTGAGCCCTGAGGCACCCTCTAGTAAATGGCCTTTTTGTGGAGGTATACTCCCCTTCTCTAACCTTTTATTCCATGGGCACCAACAAGTTCCAGTGTGAGATACGGGGCATCAAGCTCCTTGGTTACTAAGAAGCCTTGAGTTTGTTCATTAAACATATGAGCCTAGGAAACTAATCATGTATGCAATTTTAGCCCCTTACTCAAATGAATGAAACAGAACTCCAGATAGCCTATGGCACTACCTAGTTTGTTGTATTACCTGAAGCACAAGAAAGATACTGAAATATGGAATATTAATCCAGAATGTTGTCACAAACAAAATACCATGAACTATATTGTTTCCCCTTGGAAAACATCAGTATACATTCATAACCCACTCAACCACTTCTTATGTTAACTTAATCCATTTCTACTCTGTGTTTACACAAATGCAAAACCACAATATTAGCCATAATTTTTGAACTACATGGGCATAGTTTCAAAATGCAGAAAGCTGTATATTCTCCAAATCATATAAGATTTCATTACAATAATAGCTTACATACTCAGTATCAGGTAATTATAATTAACATGTTTAAAGCAAAGAAGTGTTGTGCAGAGGAATGTTTATTTTCTGTTTTTTTTTGGTTTTCTCTTTATTTCCCAATCACTAATTGTCAGCTGTCATTGTAAGACATGTCTGTCTACTCTGTCTGTCTGTCTGTAAAGATGCTCTTTTTCTTGCCCTCATTGCCGTTAAGGCCCTGCCTCCTAGTATCGAGAACAATATAAAATATCACTGTCTGTACATATTTATTTTCATTTCTGTCATTATTTTCAGGTGCCTCTAGACATCTTCAAAAGCATATGACCCTTTATGGAAATATCCTACACCTGTTAAACAGCTCCACCATGACAGGTGTGCCAGCATGCAGGTTCTAGTGTCTTACTACTTCAGTCTACCTGGTGTCATAAAGTCGTACCGGCTTTTCCATGTATCTTATCTCTTCTTACATTTTCCTTTTTTTATGATGCTGCTCATGTGATCCTCTTATTTGTGTTGTTCCCTATTTCCCTTATTTATTCATCCCTTATGTATTCATTGTAAACACTTATCTTGAATGGACTGATATGGGTCAGTGCAAGATTATTTTAATGTAGCACCAGTTAATCCTTAAATAACTCTGCAGGGAAATTTTTGACAGTTTACAGATGCTGTATTCAGAGTTTCATGTTATCAGAGAAGTAGAAAAATGTAACCAAGGCCTCCAATTTGTGAGATTTTCCTAATTAAGACTTGTAGATCTTCATTGGCAAAACTCTCCAAACTTGTTACATCTGCAATAATGATAATTGAAAGCACATCACCCACTTTGGAGGGGGGGGCACAGTGGTACAATGGCTCGCACTGCTGCCACACAACTGTTGGTTCTCCACTTAATTTTCTGGCTGAAGTACCTTCTGTACAGAGTTTGCATGTCCTCCATGTGGTCTTTTGCTGGATGCCCAGGTTTCATTCCTCAAAATGTGCAGGCAAACCTCCAAATTACTTTAAGATTTGTGTGTACGTGTGTGTGTGTGTGTGTGTGTGTGTGTGTGTGTGTGTGTGTGTGTGTGTGTGTGTGTGTGTGTGTGTGTGTGTGTGTGTGTGTGTGTGTGTGTGTGTGTGTGTGTGTGCGTGTGTGTGTGTGTGTGAGCGTGTGTGTGTGTGTGTGAGTGCCCTATGATAAACTGGCCTCCTGTCCAGAATAAGTTCTCTTCCTTACACCAGCTGATTGCGGGGATAGTCTATAGCTGTTTCTCAACCCTATATAAGATTAAGTGTGTTTAAAAAAAAATGAATGAATGTCATGCACCCCAGAAACTGTATCTATACAAGAATGTATGCATACATAAACACTTTGGACAGCTTAAGTGCTGCATAGCCTTTTGTGATCCCTGCCAATTGTTTTATGTAAAAAAAAAACAGAATAAAAGAATATATGAACATTTGTATGAGATTAGAAAAAGAAAGGATACCAGTGGATTGTACAGTAAACTCTCAGTTAACCGGAACTCAAGCAAAAAGTCATACTGATATTTATTGTATGGCATGCTTTTTTTATTGTAACATGATGTTAAATTGCATGTTTTTTAACAATATTTCTTGATTCTATGTCATTATTCATGCATTTGTTTCATTTTATTCATATTCATACTCATTTCTACTTTTAATTATACTTACTTTAAAGTTTAGACTGAAGTGATCTTAGAACTTTAACAGTCACAGGAAACCCATATCATATATTTAAACTTAGTGGAAACATTCACCATCCAACCCAATATCATATTCATGGGTGACTTTAATTACCTCACTATTAACTGGGAATCCTATATGACACCAAACATACAGGCACAGAGATTCCTGGATTTGGAAACACAAACTTCCTGGACCAGATTGTCAAAACACCAACCAGGGGTGCAACCACATTGGATCTGGTCCTCAATAATATGGGAGAGTGCTGCATACCCCCTACTGTAATGTCTTCCCTGGTAAGGTTGGGTTGGGTTGGGTTGGGAGGGTGGCCTAATGGTTGAAGTGTTTGCTTTACAAACACAAGGTGCAGGGTTTGAGTCTCACAAGGGATAATTGTCTAGGCTTAAAATGGCTCGCAAAGGCAGTTAGCCTAGTACTAATCTATAAATCTATAAATCTATAAATGGTCTCCTTTGAAGTAAAAATACAAGCTGGACCCCCAGCTAAACCTGGAACTTTCAGGAACTGCCTGACTGAAATATTTTTTTGCCTGACTGAATTATTTTATATATTTTCTGGCATTGCTTTCTGTTCTCATCTGTCCTGAAACTGGTTTTTCTGTCTATTTAATTGTTTCACTGAATATTGTGGTCTGTCTGTCCCTCTGCAGTTAGATGGGGTTATTGCTGTTCTCACCTTTTTGTTATTCAATATTTAACTCTTAGCCTAGAGGGTTTCTCTCTGCTTTAAGTGTTAGCCACATAGCTGGGAATTTATTTTCTGCTCAATATCTGAGTGGTTTGGCTGGCTACAATCAACTGTATTAGAAGCTGAAGTTGCAGTTTTAAAGATAGTACTGTATTTTATTTTTCTGTCTATTTAATTGTTTAACTTAATTTTGCCTGACTGAAATATTTTTTGCCTGACTGAATTATTTCATATATTTTCTGTCATTGCTTTCTGTTCTCATCTATCCTGAAACTGTTCTCCCCCCCATTCTTGTGGTGTTATTATAGATGTGGCTTTGCAATTGCCCACCCCTACTGTAAATTTGATCTTGGACCCCTCTCCCAGTCTCGTGCTCACTCTTCTTAATATAGAGAGAGCATTTGAGAAGGCCAACCCACTTCCTCTCTCCTTGCACTTTACTAAAAAAATGCACTTTATTCATCTGCTTTTACTGTATTTGTGTTTATTCCTACTTTATTACCTTATTTTGCTTTTGCCTCTTCTTAAAAGTACTCAATTGTATTTATTCTGCTGCATTTATTACTGCTTGGTAGTAGACTGATTAAATTGTAACTGCTATTCTAAGCCTGTTGGTTTAAGCACTTGGGTTTCAGACCATTTGTTTTACATTAAGAAGGTTTGTGGTCTGCACTGTTGTAGCAGGACAGGTAGCTTACATCCTTCTAAGTTGGGAATTGCTGATTGAAGGCTCAGTGTCTGTTATTCTAAAAGTGTATTAGTTCTGGTTTAAGAACTTGGGCTTCAGGCCAGTTATTTTACATTAAGAAGGTTTGTGGTCTGCACTCTTGTTGGAGGAGAGGCTAGATTCTGCCCTTCTGAGCTGGGAATTTCTGGTTAAAGACGTATTGTTCCTGCTTATTTGAACTGTTTCTTTCTGAAATTCGTGCGCCTTGTTTGCTGTAGCATAGACTATATCCAGGCCTGCTGAATCTAGCTTTGTTTGTATAATTTGAGCACTAATCCAGGCCATCTTTTTCTGGAGAAGGTTCCCCTGCACCCTAGTGGCAGGAGTGTGCAGTTAGAACTTGTCTGATCGAAGACTGCTGGAACCAGACTCAGTTTTTAGCTATTTATTGGTTAATTGGTTAATTTGTTTAAATCAGTTTGCTCATTTGCTACTGTTATATTAAAAAAAAAATACACTTTATGCATCGCCGCTTAGCTAGGGTTAAAATATTCCCGGCGCCATAAAGTCTGCTCTTCAAATTTTCCCTTAGAACTAGCCAGTTTTTTAGTTTTAGCACTCATATCTGTTTCTTTGAGCTCAGCACTTGTCTTGTAAGCATTAAATAAGCTGCAAATTACTACAGCACACAACTTTCCTCACTTGTCTAGAGGAAAACAGTTTTTAGTACTTAATAAATAAGCACCTATCCCAGGCATGTCATAAGCACCTATCCAGGCATGTTTATGGGTCAGCTCCCAGTGTTTTCTCCTGTCTACCTGATGAATCTGGGTATCTTGGGGCAATGCAACAATTGCCTCATGTACACAGAAAACCCTCTCCTCCTACCACCCAACACTACAACCTGTGAGAAATAAACTTATATAGCCAAATTGGAAGCAAAGCTCTCTTCACCCAAGACTGGACTAGACAGTCAAGAGAAGAGGGTAAACACTTGCACCACACCACACACTTCACATAGTCCCTCAAAACCTACACCACCAAAACACACACATAGAAACACAAAACACACACTTACATTCATGGAGGCTTTCAATAAAAATCTGCCCAAGCAGCAGAGACCTCCAAAGCAGAAATGCAAGCAACCTCCACCCCCAACACAATCCAAATGATATATAGCCCACAAACTCAGTGTGCCACCCAACCACAGCCCATAAGGTATAACAACGTACCCAACACTCTAGTCATAGGTGACTCTATAGTCAGATACACTGATGTTCCGCTCACCAGGCTAAACAAGGAGAAAGTTACCATCAGCTGCCTATTGGGTGCCAGGATCTGCCACATAATGCATGCACTCAGGTCACTCCACAACAAGTACAAATATAACTCTGTCATTGTCCATGTTGGTGTGAATGACCTAAGACGTACCTCCCTGGACTACATGAAAAGAGACATGGTGGAGCTCTCTGATGTTGTAGCCCAGGCAGGTATGACCCTAGCCCTAAATAGCATCCTGCCATCACCCAAAATGATACTACAGTACAAGGACAAAATGATTGACTTCAACAATTGGCTAAGCTTCTGGTGTCATTCTAAGGGGATCCAGTATCTGCCTGCCTGGGATGACATGATTGACAGACCACGATGCTTTGCCAGAGATGGCCTGCACCTGCTGCCCTTGGGATTCCAGATACTGGCTAAGGCTCTTGCCACCCCTATAGTGCCTTTTTTAGGCAATGTTCAAATGAAAAATTCACCACTGTAACAGGTACAAGCAAGCAAAATCTGAAGGTAATGCTACTCAATGCTAGAAGTCTAAACCTCAAACTGCACTCACTCAAGGCACTCCTTAAAATGGAGAACATCAATATCTGTGCAGTGACAGAGACCTGGTTCAAGGCTCCATAGAGCACCCCTGGATTACCTGGCTATAATTCATACCACACCTTTTGACCACCTAACCTGGATCGAAACATAAAAGGCAGAGGCGTGTTCATATTCATTAAGGATATCCACACCTCCAAGCTAGTTGCTTAGCATAATGCATCCGAGATTATCCAAGTGCAATTAACTCTGGGCAAGATCACAATAGCTTGCTACAGATGCCCCACCATGCCCCAGGATTCTCACTCCTCATTTCTTGATACACTGGAAAATATTAGAGTACAACCTAACACTCTAATAATGGGTGATTTCAACTACCCCACCATTAACTGGGGAAACTACTCATGTATCAACTATTTTGCTCAACGTTTTCTGGAATTCATAAATTCCAACACCTTGGATCAACTTATCTGCATCCCCACCAGGGACAGCAATATCCTAGTCCTGGTCATTACCAACATGGGTGACCAGTGTTTCATACCAGAGGTCAATTCCTCGTTGGTCAGATCCAACCACAAGCTAATCACCCTAGATCCACATCCTGCCCCCATCCCCCATTAGGGAAACCACGGTAAAAAATTTCTCCAAAGCCAACTTCATGCTACTTAAGACAGAAGTGGCAAACTTCATGACACCCATGCAGACAGACAATAGAGGTATGACTGCTGAATCCTACACAAATGCACTTTATAAGCACTTACACGAGTGCATGGATCATGCTATCACTAACAGAACCAAGATGCTATCCTCCAAAAAAGGAAGCCAATTTGGTGGTCCTCTGCCATAAACAAACTCTACAACAGAAGAAAGAAACTGCTGCAAAAAAAAGAGTAAAATCCCATGATTGGAGGAACTCCCTGGTCAGCCTCAATAAGAAGCTGAGATCCCTCATAAAATCCTCCAAAGCTAGTTATGAAAACAAAATCACCACTGTTTCTAAAGACAACCACAAAGCATTCTATAGCGATGTCAAGAATCTAAATGGCAACACTCAGATCTGCTCTGAGTTGCAGCACAATGGCATTAAATGTGCAGAACCAACTGATATTGCCAACATCCTGGCAGATAGGTTCAGTATTAACTTTACCCCCCTCTCATCCCCTAAAGGGCCCACCTTTATACCAGAAGAATGCAAAGTTCCTGTAATCACAGCTGCACAGGTAAAAACCACACTCTCCAAAGCCAAGAACACAGCATCCATGGGACCTGACAACATCCCAGGCTGTGTTCTACATGAACTACAGAACGAACTGTTACTCCACCTAGGTACCATGTTCAATCATAGCCTCACCCCAGGCTTTGTGTGTACCTACTGAATGGCACACAGGGCTGGTATCCCACTCCACAAAGAGGGATCCACCACAGACCCCAGGAACTACTGCCCCATTAGCCTGGAATGTATCATCATTGAACTTATAAATAAAGACATTGGTAATCTCCAAACTCTGGACCCCACCCAGTTTGGGTTTGTAAAAGGCTAATCATGTCTCCTAAACCTGATAGACTTCTTTGAAGCAGTCAAGCTGTTGATGAGGGTAAGGTGGTTCACAGAGCCTATCTAGATCTCGCCAAGGCTTTCGACACCATCCCCCACTCTGGAATTATAGATAAACTCACTAAACTAGACATAAATCCCTATGTCACAAGATGGGTTGCCAATTGGCTCACTGACAAAACCCACACTGTGAATGTAGCCGACTCCAAATCCGACTTCAGACTAGTTACAAGTGGAGTACCACAGGGTTCAGTCCTGGGTACTATCCTGTTTGGTATCTACTTCTCTGAAGTACAGGCTAACACAGAAGGTCTTTGAATAATGAAGTTCGCAGATGACTGCAAACTCAGATCCATAATGGGCCTCACTGAGACAGATGCCTGGTGTCAAAGCCATAGACTCAAGCTCAATGCCATAAAGTGCATTGTCATCCCTTTTGGTAAAAACTTTGTACCCATGAACTACCACATAGGCGGTAGTCTGAACCTGAAAGTGTGATAAGAGACCTTAGGACACAGATGGACAGTAGTCTCTCCTTTGATAATCACATCACTACAGTAGTCAGGAAATCCTTCTACATGGCACATCTCATCACAAATAGGTTCTCATCCAGGAAAAAAGAGGTAATTGTTTCCCTCTACTTATCACTCATTAGACCCATTATAGAGTACAATGCCCCTTTTGGTATGTATCTCACAAGACATCTACAACAACTGGAAAGGCCACAGAAATACCTCACAAAGAGGATTACCGGCCTCAGACAGATGCCCTACGCAGACTGTTGCAAAAAAATCCAGCTTTACTCTGTCGCATATCGCCTACTCAGAGGCGATCTCTGCCTAACATGCAAAGCTATGTCAAACCCAGAACTGTTGGACATGCTCCACTTAAAGAAATCCCTATCCCTCCAAGCTACATGCTCTAGGGACCTAAATCTTGTCACCACAATAAACAGAACATGCTGGAGGGATAGATTCCTGTCCCAGAGACTTCCCATACTGTGGAACAAACTACCTATCTATATCAAACAAAGCTCCTCATTAGCACTCTTCAAGAAAAATCTTAATGATTGGATAGGAAATAGGAAATTCTCCCCATGGATCACTTCTGCGGCTCTGCTCGACAGGGGCACAGGAAAATAATTTTATGGGGTGGCGAAAGCCAGGGTACATTTTTGGCTAGGCTTATATAGGCCCTAGGGCCAATAGCCTAGTCCCTACCTATGAACCTATGAGCGAGTCTAACTTCCTGCTATTAAGTGGTAACCTGGTAAACTTTCAAGACCCCATAAACCCAGAGAATACTGCTGCCTATGCAGAACTGTCTACAGGAACCCTGTACAAGCATGTTAATAGTTGCATAGAGGCAGCTGCACCCACCAGGAAGCAGTACAGAACTAACTCATAAAACATGCCATCCTATTCGAATCACAAAATCAATAGGCTGTATAACAGAAGGAAGAAAAGCATGACACAAATTAGGATGTGCAGCACCCAGCAGGATAAAAGAACTCTCATCAAACTAAACAAACAACTCAGAGGACAAATAAAGTCTATCAAAGCCAAATCTGAGGTAAATTTCGCCTCCCAGGCCAAGGACAACCCCAAGACATTCTTTAGCTATGTTCGCAACCATAAAGGCAATACACAGCTGTGTGCAGAGCTCATTGTAAATGGAGCCACCTATACTGACCCAGAAGATGTAGAAAACCTACTGGCAGATGAATTCAGCTCCAGCTTCATCCCTCTCTCCCTCAACCTTCCCTCAGGTACTACCATCAAATATTTATTTATTTATGTATTTTTTTTTTACTTATTTATTCAACACTTGTTTACTGGGAAAGTCTGACTAGGACAGAGGCCATTTTTAGAAGAGGCCTGGGAGAAAAGTTCCAGATGCATGTCTTTAGAATGTGGGAGGAAAATGGAGCACCCAGACGAAACCCACACAAATGCAGGGAGGACATACAGACTCTGCAAAGAAGGCACCCTAGACAAGAATTGAACTGGAGAACCTCTTGCTACGAGGCAACAATGATAACCGCTGCACCACTGTGCTTCCCAAATATAACTCCCCTTGCTATCACTAGCAAACATGTCTTTCATGTTCTCTCTAAGGCCAAGAACACTACATCAGTGGGCCCAGACAATATCCTTGGATGCCTTCTAAATAGCATGAAACATGAGCTATCAGGCCATCTGGAATTGCTATTTAACTGTTGCCTCCAAAGCCTCATGAATAGACAACAGCAGCATTCATCCCTCTGCACAAAGGTGGGTCATCTACAGACTCTGGAAACTACAGACCCATAAATTTCACTAATATTATATGTAAATCCATGGAAAGAATTATCATGGAAATGATTGACAGTGATATAATAAACCTCCAGACACTGGAGCCAACCCAGTTTGGTTTGTCAAGGGCAGGCCATGCTTATTCTACCTAGTGGAATTCTTTGAGAAGGTCACAAAATCAATGGATGAGGGAAAAATGGTTCATACTGCCTACCTTGACCTGGCCAAGGTATTTGACACAATACCCCACTCAGGCATTGTTGACAAACTCAAGAGGTTAGATAGAAACTCGTATGCCACCCAGTGGATAGCCAACTGGCTCAAAGACAGGACCCAAGAAGTTAGAAGTGGGGAGTCCACCTCTATAAAGAGGCCAGTCACAAGTGGAGTCCCTCAGGGCTTGGTCCTTGGACTGCTCCTTTTTGGGATTTACTTCTCTGAAGTCAAGGCCAATGTCAGTGGTCTCTGGCTGACTAAATTTGCAGATCATTGCAAATTAGGAGCTGCCATTGAATCCCACACTGACTCAAATGTTCTCTAGGACGGGCTGATGCAGACAAACAACTGGTGTCAGAGCCAATGACAAAAACTAAATGCCAAGAAATGCATAATAGAATCCTTCAGGAAGTCATCCACCTCTGGTAACTATCATACTGACAACACACCGCTTAGAGTTGACCTAGTAGTCAGGGGCTTAGAGACACACCTAGACAGTAATCCAGCCTTTGACCATTATGTGTCTACAGTTGTGCGGAAATCATTCTGTGCTGCACAGCTTATAAACAAAGGTATGGCATCTAAGTCTATGGAAGTCATGGTTCTATAGTATTCAGCATTCATCAAACCTATCATTGAGTACAATGCCCCCTTTTTTATGTACGTAGCTAGGCATATCCAACAACTGGAATGTCCACAGACGTTCCTTACTAAAAGAATACAGGGCATAAGTAAAATGTCCTATGCAGACCGCCTCAGGGCCCCATCCTTGTATTCTGTCAACTAGCACCCAGAGGGCTAATTTTAAATTTGTAAGAGGCATATCTTTCTTTAGAAGTTTACTGCCCTAGACAAACACTTTGGATACACTGCTCCTGTTAATATAGTCCTTTGAGAAATTCCAAGAAAGGCACTCAGCAACTCACTAAAGAAAATAGGCATAAAGCAGCAATGTTACTTAATCAGGTATAACATCTCTCTCTTCCCCGGTCTTGCTCTCTCTCTCTGTCTTTCTCTTGCTCTCTCTTGCTCTCGCTCTCTTGCTCCCTCTCTCTCTTTCTCTCCCTCTGGCTGTCTCTCTCTCGTTCTGTCTCTTGCTCTCTCATTCTCTCTCTCTCTCTTGTCCCCCCCCCCATGTCTCTCTCTCTCTGTCTCTCTCTCTTGCTCTCTCCCTCTCCTTAGAAGGCCTTTACAGCCAGGCTTAAACATATTGGAAAGAGGATGGGCAGGAAGGGATAGAGGTGAAACCAGTTAGATACTGCAGAGAGAAGAGGAGGGAGGCAGCAATGATAGCAATACAGCAGAAAGGAGGAGAATGCCACAGCGTCAAAATCAACAAATTGTTAATCTGAAAACAGAAATTCTGTTTTAAAATACCTCAAAATGTTCAAAACCAGATGAAGTAGAGGTAGGCTAAAATCAAGCTTTACCTGGCAAACTATCAACCCTAAAACCTATGGCAAGGACCATCTGAAAAGATCATCCACATTTTGTCTTTGCTCAGATTTGTGCTGGGGATGGGGAAGGGCAAAGAGAGAACATTTAAATGTACACCTTTGAGCAAGTCATACATAAAATCTTGTCTTGGGAGGTGTTGCAAAGTTTAGAAATGACGAATATGCTACTGTTTCTACTCCATTGTTACTAGGCATGTTTTGTCAAGATGACCATTTTGTTACAAGACCTAAACTGGGACACTTGAGGGCCGCCCCAGGAAGCAAGGTCTGCAATCCCATTCTCCCAGCCCCCATGGGAGTGGACATAGGGCAGCCATGTTATCTCGCTCCAGGGCAGGCAGGTTGGCCTCCTGTCCTTCACCAGGCACTGTGGTGATGTCACTCTGTGAATAGCACCACCCAGGAGGCAAGAGGCCACATGCCAGGAGGCTTGAAGCAATGCACATTCATCGGTGCCTGGCACCGTGGGGGTGAGAGACTGAGGTGTGCCTCAAAAAGTGCAGAGATGGGGGGATCCAGGACCATCTACCCTGTGAGTTTGATAGCCCTAGGTGCAAGGCAAAATGGAGAACCAGTGTCACAGAAGTCTGGCTGAGGGACTGTCTGAAGCTTTGTGGCCCAGCAGAGTTCCATGAGGCTGGGAGGATACACTGAGAGGCTCCAAGAGCGTGCATAACACTGTATGATTTGGCTGCAGTTAGGAGATGTGTAACCCTGTAAAAGAGCTCTCTCTCCTGGGTAGAAGTGGAACCCCAGAGGGGGTCAGTCCCGATGGAAGTCTTGAAGGGAGAGAGAGAGAGAGGGGTGGAAAGTGACTGGTACAGGACAGCTCTTGCCTGGGTGAGGGGGTATGGACCATGCCCCGTCTGGGGCAGAAGTCTGCATGGGGGAGAGAGGCAGATAGTTGCAGGGCTGGGCCAGCTCCTGCCTGGGTGAAGGGGGTCAGGCAGAGCTACCCACAACAGAAGTCCTTAAGGGAGCACTAGGGGGGACAGCAGTGGGGCCTGGAGAGCTCCTGCCTGGATGAGCAGGATCAGGCACAACCCCCCCCCCCCATGATGGAAGTCCTTAAGGGAGCAACTGGCGGACAGTGGTGGGGCCTGGAGAACACCTGTCTGGGTGATTGGGGCTGGGCAGAGTTCCCCATGATGGAAGTCCTTGAGGAAGTGCCAGGGTGGACAGCAGAGGGGCCTGGAGAGCTCCTGCTGGGGTGAAAGCATCCAACTCCACCCCATAACTGACAGCATCCTTGAAAAATCTCAAGTACCCAGAGCTGCTTTGGATGGGAAAGCAGGGGGACTCAGAAGCCTTCATGTGAGCAGATCTGCCCCACAATGGCCGAGGGGAGTTCCAGAGGAGCAGACAGGATTGGAGGGAAGCTCCCCTGAGAGGGTCCGAGGGCATGAGCGATCCGGCACAATTTGGCAGCCTGTAGGAGACATGCAGGCGGCAGAGTCCCCTGACATGGGGGCCATGCCGGGGAAGGTCTCTTGGCTAGGTCGAAGGGGAGGACTGTAGGGTTTGGCCCTGAAAGAAGTCAGTACGGGAGCACCAGGAAAATGGATGTAGGGCCTGGAGAGCTCCAGCCTGGGTGAGTGAGGTCAAGTAGAACCCCCAGCAATGGAAGTCCTTGAGGGAGTGACTGACTGATGGCAGCAGGGCCTGGATGGCTTCTGACAGGGCGAAGGCATCCGACCTTACCCCATATCCAATGGCATCCCCGAAAAATCACAAAGTCCCCGGAGCTGCTTAGGATGGGGAATGCAGGGGGACTGGCCACCCTGGGAAGCCAAGTCACCATTCAGACTGAGCGGTCTAAACTGGAACATTTCTGTGTCCCAAAGACAATGTTTGGGATTCTAGGACAGAGACTTCCAAACTGGGACTTGTCCTGGAAAAACTCAGATCATTGGTCACCTTGTGCTTTGTGCATGTACCTTTTCCTTTTGTTCATTCAGTATAACACCAAATTTATTTTTGATTTGTTTCCTGTTCATGTTTTTCCTATTCTTGCTTCAAAATTTAAATCACTTTTCAATATTCATGTTACTTCTAAACACCCATGTAATGATGTAACATTATCCAGCCTTATCCAAGTAAACTTATGACTGTACAAAATAAGGCTGATAAGACAGAATTACAAGGACATCCAGAACTAACAGGGTTGGTTGAAAGACTTTTCATTTCAGATGAGATTATGGGAATTAAATAACAGTCTTATGAGTGCATGAGTTCATAAGTTATTCATAATTCAGTACCTTAAGCATAAACCAATGCAAAAGTTGTCAGAGGGCTTTATTAAATTGTTGGTGGTGTTCTTCTACAACAGATTTTGAAGGTCCCTTACTGGCAGGTGAAATTCCTACTGAATCATGTTTCCCTGATTCTGCAGAATTCATTTATTTGCCAAATATCTACTTCTACTGATCACTGTTATATAAATAAACTGAAGAATGTTATAGTGCACATTGGCACAGTGGTTAGCACTGTCACCTCACAGCAAAGTGGTTCTCTGCTTTGGTCCTCGGCTGGGGTGCCCTCACTGCAGAGTCTTCATGTCCTTCCCGTATTTATCTGAATTTTTCATAGTGTTCCAGTTTCCACACAAATTCCAAAGAATGTAGAATGTAGGTAGATGTGTGCCTTTTAAAGTGTGTGTGTGTGTGTGTGTGTGTGTGTGTGTGTGTGTGTGTGTGTGTGTGTGTGTGTGTGTGTGTGTGTGTGTGTGTGTGTGTGTGTGTGATGTAAAGAAAGGCCTGGCAATCTGCTTTTCTTCCCATGGCTGTTCATTTGATTGCTATTGGAGTCAGCTCTTCCTTGTAAGCATGGCTGATAATTAAAGTAAAAATAAATCTGCCTCCCAACTCACTGTGAATGTAGTACATATGAAACAACCATCTAACAGTTAGCTTTCCTTCCTTTTCCAGTTGTGCATCCCAGCTGCAGTGGCATGAGCATAGGCAGTGCCAGTGAGTGGATGTTGGAATGGCATTCCCTTTTGTTGGTTCAGTGCTGCATTGCAGATAAGTCAGTAAAAGTGGAATATAGAGTATCTATTGGAAAAGTGGAACACCCACTGCAAAACAAAACAAAACAAAAAAAAAACACACAAAAAAATGCAAAAAGATACACTGCTTGTCCAAAATAGAGTAGTTTGGAGGTATTCATTAGGCTGTAATCTAACGGTACTGTATGTGTGAAAACAGAACTCCTGGAGGTAGGTACAGTTCTAGAAAAGGCAAGGATGGAAAGGTAGCCATTCAGGAGCATCCTATAGAGAAAACCAACTTATAAGCAAATAGCCCTTTCCTGCCAGTCAAAAACTACACAGGCTAGTGGCATCACAGACCTGCAGGACAGCCAGGCTGCCAATAGTCCTGTGCTCTTACTATTGAATCCTGTTTAGTTGTGCTAACTAGATAACTGTGTTTTGTGCATTTGTATGATTTGCTGTTGATTTTAAATGCTCTGGGTGGCTGCATATAGAAAGTATGCAATGAACTAAAAATATTAACTAGGTGAATGTAGGAAAGTAGGGAGGAAGGTAAAACTAAATAAACAAACAAAATGACTGCATAAATAGTACCAGTTAAACACTAAGCCATAATTTAGGCACAAACTGGTCCTACTTGAGAGACCGGTATGTATCCTAGAGACTACCCTTTCTCTGGAACAGGCTCCCATCCATATGAAGCAGGTTGCCTCCCTAACCTGAACAGGAAATTCATCCCTAGCTTGTCACCTATGTCCTGAATGGACACAGGCAGCCTGTAAATGATTTATCTCCCAGGCTCCTTCTTGTAAATGTTTCATCTCCCAAGCCTCTGCTTACACTTATCAAGGGTACCAGAACTTGTCACAGATTTGGGATGCATGGCTATACTTAAACCAGTACTATTAAAACTGATAAAAATAAAAGGAAGACATTAAAAACTTACAACTAACAAACTTCCAAAGCTAGGAGGAAAAACACAGAGGCAAAACCGATATTTGAGCGCTTTTGTTCTTTAATGTAACAAGAACTTCTTCAGAAAAAGAAGTATATTTAAAAAAGCCATTGTATTTGTTAGCCTAGTAAACACGTATGAACCTAAGTTTTTAGCAGAATCACGTAAAATATTTAGAACCCCAAGAAATAGCTCACATCAGGAGTAATGAGCAGCATTCGAACAGATAAAACCAAGAAGGACACATTTCTGACTAGCACACTGCAGCTGGGCAGAAGATCCCAGATTACGTGACAAAATTCCCTTTTAATGAAGTTTAGAGAGCAGAGCACTATTGAGTTAATTATCTATACACAAGTACGGAAGACATAGGCGAGAGTACAGCCTCTACAGATTCTACAAAATCTGCTTTTTCCAGCATTTTCAAGCACCAGTGAAGTAGATTATCAACCTAGGATATAAGCACAAAGGATGGAGAACAGGGGATAGGAAAAGATGAGTGAAGTGTTTCAGTCATGGGCTGCATTCTGGCTTAGAGACCTGTGGCAAGACCAAGGCTGCACAGTATGCCATGAAAGGTTGGAGGGATTCTAAAGACATGCATCTGGAGCATTTCTCCTCGGGCCTCCGCTGAAAACAGGCTCTGTGGAACCTAGTCGGACTTTCCCGGTCAACAAATAATAAATAAAATAAAATAAATAAATAAATAAAATAAATAAAAATTAGAATGAGAAATGCAGAAATTCAGGAGGGAGGTATGGGAGATGAGAACAGGAGAAACAGGAGATAGGGCTACTAAGGAAGCTGGCAGCATGTCAATGCAGTTAAAAAGGTCAGGCAAAGGTGGTACATGGACAGAGGTGACCACTGCTAGAGGGGGACCAAGAATGACTCCTGTAGGAACCAGGAATATAAGTGGTGAGGGAGAGATGGGAACACTTTAGGGATGGGGAGGAAAGGGCTGACAGAAGAGGGTATGTGGGGTTAAGAGATCCAATGAAAGTAAAAGCTTAGCTGGTAAAAGAAAGGAAGTATTAAAATGAAGTAGGAAATGGGGAAGAATTACAAGGAGACGGTTGCCTCCAAGGAAGGAGGGAAGACCAGAAAATAAAGAAGTGAGAGAGAAAGGGTCATGAGATAAATCAGAAGGAATGGAAGAAATAAGGTGGACCAAAAGTTTGCCTGGAAGAAACAGAAACGGGTGCAGAAGGGGGTGCAGGTAGAATATCCCTCACTGGAGACCATAAGGATAGGCAGGACAAGACAGTTGGCATTAGTATGAGGGTGTAGGCATATACTTACTGGCTGTGAATCTTTCACCAAGGAAGATAACAGCCTTATGGCTAGGGAACAAGGCAGATCTTGCCACAGTGAAGGCAGTAGCTGGAGTTATCCTGAACAGAACAATGTAGAAGACAGCAAATGTGGTGGAAAAATTGGACTGGCTTCTTGTCATAGTTCGTGTTGGGACCAATAAGCTAAAGGCATGAGCAGTGGGGTAAACAAAGTGGCAATTGGAGATGGTCCAGGCAGTGGTGAATCTAGACACTTGCAAAAACTGAAGGCCCCACTTGGCTAGAGAAGTGAATGGCATTTCTGCGCATTTCTGCGCACACATGAGAGACTATGTGTGTGTGTGTGTGTGTGTGTGTGTGTGTGTGTGTGTGTGTGTGTGTGTGTGTGTGTGTGTGTGTACGTGCACACGTGTGCATGTGCGTGTCTGTGTGTGTGTGTGTGTGTGTGTGTGTGTGTGTGTGTGTGTGTGTGTGTGTGTGTGTGTGTGTGTGTGTGTGTGTGTGTGTGTGTGTGTGTGTGTGTGTGTGTGTGTGTGTGTGCGTGTGTGTGTGTGCGTGTGTGTGCGTGTGTGTGCATGTGTGTGCGTGCATGTGTGTGTGCGTGTGTGTGTGTGTGTGTGTGTGTGCATGTGCGTGCCCATTTGTGTGCGTGTGTGTATGTGTGCGCGTGCGCGCGGGAAATCTCAGGTCTTCTAGAAACAGTTTTTGCTTCTTGACAGGAAGCTACAGTCCACTCTGCTAGATCCATGGATGTACTCCTGGCAAGGGCAGTTGCAGCAGTGGGCAGGTGATAGCATGAATAAGGATGATAAAGATGCTTGGGCAAATGTGGAAGGCATGTGTCGGAAAGTAGGCTACACCTCATTAAAACAATAAGCAGCTTTGCTGCAACAGTTTCTGAGAGCAATGTAGACACAATCTTATCTTTAAACTAAGATTGAAGAGTAATGGGGAAAGAAGAAAAGCAGCAAGAAAGCATATGAAAGGAAACATACCTCTCAACTGTCCATGTTTTCACAAAATTTCTAGACTTTTGCCTCATATTTTTATCTGTCCTTTATAAAATTTGTGGTTTTCTGGCAAATCACAGAGAATTAAATTCACTAAATAATGGAAGTGGCTTTTGAGCATTTGAGTTTCACACATTATACCCTTCAGAAAATGCATGCTAACAGAAAACCCATTACTCTAGCAAGTTCCTTTAAGTGCAATATTTTAAAATCAGTCCTTAGGGCCTGTTGTGCCCCTATTATTTTAGACTTTGTCCAGCCTCCTGTGCTAAGAGGTTGAGAGGTATTCTAGGAATATGGGGCTGAACTAGGGGGAAATGCAGCAGGTGCAAATGTAGAAAAGAAGAAGAGTGGAAGGAATCGAAAGGGAGTGAAATATGATGTGCCAAATGCGTGAGAAAATAGGGAGTAGATAAGAACATGAAGTATGAAACAAAAATAACAGAAACACATTCCAGAAGGATCGTAAACCAACTGTTGTATAACTTTTTTTCCACCTTGAAACTTCATTCTAACTAGTCGGGCCCCCAGCTGCCCATATTTATGCAGGGTCTGCCAACTTATCTCCTGCCTGCCTACTTACTTCAGTATTGTCAGTCATGGATGCTAAGGGCATCTTGGGGGTTCAGCCATCACCACTTCCAACCAGAGGGAGTTTTCTTTTTATGCCCTACCCATTCCCTGCCCTGCTTCCCATGCTTGCCAATTATGTTCAGGTATAACTCCTCTCTTTGAACTATGGCTTCCCTATGACAGAAGCATTGACAAATACCCTCCCACCTGTGATGGGCATGCCCATCCTTCCTTCCTGTTCCATCAGTCACCAGAACCATTAACTGAAACTTTGTCGACTGGACCATATTCAAGTCTTTATTCCTCTACACCACCTGAGCTCCAACTGTTGTAAAACTTTAATATAAAAGCCTGGCCCAATTATCAAAAGTACAAAACTTAAACATTTATGAACTTTTTTCTCTTGATTATACAATGAGTAAAAAGTAAATATTTATCACTAATACTAACTTTTGCTTTATAAATACATGACAGCTCAGTGATTATGATCACTACTTCGCAGAACTAGTGAACTGGGTTCAGTCCTGACCTCCAGACACCATATTTGTGGAGTTTCCATAGTCTCCCTATAACCTGCATGGCTTTAAAGTGGCTTCTTCCCACCTTTCAAAAGCATAATGGTTGACTGGCTATTGTAAACTCCGTCTATATATTGCATTTATCTTTGGCCTTGTGGCTGGCTAAAAAGAATGTGAGGATCACTTCACTTACCCAGTTAATACATTACAAAAAATAAAAACATATTTAATCCTAAATGTAAACACTGTATAGCTCTTACACTTCAGATATTGAAGAAAATTCAACTTACATGCACATCTTGGAAAAAAACAGGAGCAAAATCAACCCCAAAATCAACCCCATTCTCTTCTGGGCCCAAAGGATTTTACATTTTTTTCTTTCTTTCTTTAGCTACAACATCTGCAATATGTAAAGGAACCATAATCTCAAAGTTTGAATTTGGCCTCCAGTTAATAAATGTTTCCTCAATCTCTAACACCAAAATCCCGCAAAACATTTTCAGCAACATGCATAAGTTCATCACCCTACCCTACTACTTTCCTGCTGCATGAGTTAATATAGTCTTACCACTCAGACCTCATTGATTTTCAGAGATGGCTCTGAGTTGGCTTTAGAATTTAGACCTTACCTTTAAAAGTTTATGATTTGTTTCCAAAGTAAAGAGTATACACAGAAAAATATGGTACGTTAAAGTTATAAACAATTAAAAAATAAATGGAGAAACAAATACTGTTAATCTGCTAACTTTGAAGGTGCATATTGCAGTACTTAGTAACTGTCCCTGTGCTTCACGCTTGGTCCTTAGATTATTTTTTTTCTTTCTTTTTAATTTATGAGTGAAGAGGCTAAGGGCTGTTATCACTGCTAAGGGACATTATCATTTAGCAAAATATATACATCCTGCCAAAACTACCACAAGCATTCACTAAGTAAATCCCAACCTCAGCACCAAGATATTCTGTCTTGCATGTACCTCGTTTGTGGAATCCCAGAGTTCATGTTACAATATACCTCTTCACACCTTCATGTGGCCCTGAAGGATTTAGAACCACAAAATCATGCACAGCTGCAGACTACAGTTCACTTTTCCATAACAAAAAAAAAACAAAAAAACTTGCAGCACAAAAAGACCTCTTTTAATGCTCCAATTATGTAGTTTGCATCCGTGCTGGGGAAAACCATATATGAAAGATTTTTGACCCTGTTTGCTGCAGCAGATTGTTAAGAGATACAAACATAAAATAAAACTTATAGAAAAGTAGTTAATTTTCAATGACTACTTGCCTGTTTAAACCTTTGCAGCAATGTTTGCAGCCCACACTTTCTTGGCATTTCTTTGATGGCGAGTGTTAACAGGGCTTATATAGGCAGGAGAATACAGTAGTCTGTGTTTATAAGATGCTCTTAGAACTACGGATTTTTTCACCGATTTAATGAGAGGCTGAAGGAGAGAGGTGATGCAGTGAACCCCATCCCGTGTGCATTGCGACCAAAAAGCATGAGAAATTGAGGAAGCTAAAACCTCTCTCCCTCCTTCTGCTTTTCTTTGTCAGGCAGCCAAAGAACTCAGTAATATGTAGCATTTTTCCAGGCTTGAAAGTTGTACTTTAGACTCTTTGGCTCTTTGGTCTCAATGTATTTTAAGTAATATCAATAAGCAGTGCCTTTTCCAGCTGCACTTTAAGAAAAAAAAAAAAAAAAACATGTTCTATAGATAGTTCTAAGATAAATTTCTTAATTCTTTACAACAGAATGAAACTTTCATATATAACATTCAGGTATAATACTGCTACTTTTTCTAACTGGTTTTGCTTTGCACATATCATAGCAACACTTAGTTATGCATCTGTAGAATAGCAATATGCCTTATATTTGCCTGCTGTGCAGTTAAGCTTCTGGATGCACTTCATCTTGACATTTTTTTTATGAATTATTTATTTAACATATGGGAAATGGGTATGCACACTGATCCATTCTGAACAATTTCAAACATGACCCAGAAAAAATGCAATGAATCATTATGCAATGCTTATAAATAAAAGAAATGGTTCTGGATCAGTCTTTTTACACAGGGCCAGTGTATCATGGGATTGATTAACAACCTGGGAAGCTAGAGCAGCAATCAGGGGAAAGTTTGAGTGGCTGATGACCAGTTCATCAACCTTGGCAGTAGGTTATGGGTTTTTGTGGCACAGTGCTGCTCTCTAGTCACACAAGCACAAGTCCACACATAGGAGCACCCACAGGTGAGTGCTCACACCAATGCATACTTCTTCTGTCCGGGAAATATAAGATGCATAAAAAAATCCCAGTGGTTTGGAGTGGATCATACAGGGTCAAGATGACTCCATCTACTATCCTGTCCCCACCAAACATGGATGAATTCTCTTCCAACTGTGCCTTCAGGTTGGTGGCCTTGGTCTGTTGGGTGGTAAGTTGGCCATTATAGAGGGAGGTCGGGAGACGAGAGTGGCACTGACCACCTGCAGATGGTCATCTTGGCAAGTGGGACAAAACATGTGAGTAAAGTGCCACTAACTTACTCTGCAAAACGATTAACTAATTTACAGTTTATCATTTATAGGCTAGTTTGCAACACATGCAAGGCCTTGTGATATCAGACTATCTACATAACAATGTGCTATATGAATTACCTTACCTTACAAAGGACTATGATCAGGTCTTTGATCTTAACCAAGTTTTTATGTGTTTTTGACATGGCTGCCAAGAAATTCAACTCAAGAGAGGAATAAAGCAAACTTTAACAAGTGACTTCTGGCATCCATGTTGAGAGCACATAATAATTAATTATGATGAGAGAGAACCAATCATAACTCTTTTGTAGTGCATGGAGCTTTATTTATCATACAAAAAAGTGCAGGAGTATGACTTTGCAAGCTGTAAAACACTTAATGCAATCACAAAGACTATGGGCAGAAACAGAGTGTCCATATGATGAATGGATGGCTTTTTAAATTGCTCAGACTACATCCTGCCACACTTTTCTTTTATTTCTTTTTTTTTTTTTTTTTTTTGTGCAACAGTGAAATGTACTTTAGCCTTGTGTATTATAGTTTTTAAAGCTGAGCTGTGAAAATACTGTTGTGCTGTGGTGGCATGGTGGCAGCTGCCATGCTTGAGCATGAGCCTAGAGTATAACAGTGCCAAAGGATGCTTAACAAAACTTTGGCATATAACAGTGCTAGAAGATGATTAACAAAACTTTGTTAATCACAGTTCTTACATGAGAAAGGTACTTAACAAATCTTCCTTTTTCCACATTTAGAGCATAAATTGTGTTTGTTATATCTTGTTGACTAGGTAGATATTGTAAGTTATAGCATTATTTTTAAATGTTTAAAGTCTTTTTCATTATAAAGAACTAGGATGTGACTAATCATGTTATTTGGTTTACTTTATTATGACACAGTCTGAAAAGTAAAGTTGATGACCTGGTATCATAAAAGGTTGTGTCCATTATTACTTTAGAACTCAAGTACTGAATGGTATTAGAAGAGAAAGATGGCCAGAGTGCTTCAAATGAGACATAATGCAATTACAGCCTCTGAGAAATTTCCATTTATGCAAAGCAATTTGCATGAAAAGTGGAAATTGTGGATCTCAAAGTTTGATTTGCTTTTGACTGTAAACAGAACAGCTGACAGGCCCGAGAAACTACAATATGTCCCATTTCTGTATATTGCAGGGTCGTGAGTGATTAAAGAACGTAGTATGTTACATTCCATTGAAAAAAAAGGGTGAAAGGATTGTATTGTTAAAGCGTACTAGGGAATGTATTAATTTTAACAAGTTTTTGTTATTTAGAAAAGGTGCCACTGAATATTACAGGAGGAAACTGGGACTCACACTTAAAGAAAGGAGTAATTATTGCAATTAAAGTTTAATGCCACACAGTAACCAGGTATCAATGACAAAATTCGTATCAGCAGTGTATTGGTATTAAAGGCAGAGGTTATTAAATGAATATGTTTTCAATAATAAATTCCAAACATGAATTTTTAAATATGAATTTTACAGTATGATTTTATTTGAGTGAAATGTCATTGTGATATTGTTTAGAAGTTTTGTTTTAGTGATTAAACTGTATATCCAGATTTATTTTATGGGGTATTATGAATTTAAGACTTGAAAGCCTCAGATGAGAATAGTGTTCAGAGGCAGTCAAGCTCTGAAGGCCTTTGCATCCAGCCTTGTCTTTTACTTAAATCATCTCAAAGTGCTCAACAGTTTTGGCATGTGGAAGGTACCCTGAAGCTTTGGAAACTAGCTGGCTGCTATATCCATGGCAGGATATAACCCCACATAGCTAAGGCTACTGCAGCAGTAATCATTTGAACATCTACTGTTATGCTAAGTTCAACTGACACAACTGTACTTAAGTACGGTCATACTTTAAAGACCTTGCTATGATGGTGAGTAACCTCCTAGGCTTTACAACAAAGGTAAATGTAATGATTTGGAGATATTTTTTGTAATATTAAAATCATAATACATACAACATAATTTAGACATGAATAACTACTTATGCCTTTGTATAAATCTATTATATGGCCGTCAATAGAATGTGGTGCTGGCTTTTGTGTTTATAGTATTAGCGACTTCAGTAAATTAGAGATGATTTAGAAATATCAAGACAAATTTCTTCTATAAGGTAATTAAACTATAAAACAGTAAAGTAGAAGGCTGGCTGCACTAATCTGGCATGCAGTATTATCACTTTATACTCAGAGGTGATTTGATCTGGACTTATAAATGCAGGTAAGATGAGGTTTTGTTAACCACAAAATGGGGATATGAAACAGCATCCGCACGCATAACAGCTACAGCAATAAGAATACTCTCTTCTGAATTAGAGTTGATAATGGAATGAGTCATCATATGGGGTAAGAATTTCATGTATACTCAAAACGTTTTAAATGACAAGTACACCACTTACTTGGGAGTATTGCTTGTATGACAAAATCTTTGAAAAATAGGCTTGTCTGTGACCTCTTATGAAGTCTCCAGCCAACTAGTACCAGACCCAGAGTTTTATTTCTGTTTTTTTTTTCCATTTAAAAAATGGCCATTGAATAAAGATTATTCCTTCTATTTATCAGAAAATGTGTTTTTAGCTGTTCCTTGGATCAAGATAGTCACTCTGAAGTGTTACATTCTAACAACATGCACGTTCAGGCATTACGGTCTTTCATTGATTGTTAGCTATATGTTATCCTGCTTGTTTCCTGGAATGTTGAAATTCAAAATGAACTTTATGTATATACTGTAAACAAGTATATGGATTTGCAACAAGCATATGTTTTTCAAGCTCCTTTTGAAAAACATTTGTTTTGCATTTGTTTCTATGTATTGTAATGTTGATGTTGTTTGCTTTTGTTTATGTACTTTTGGGCCATGGCTGAAAAAGATCTTTGGGCCAGTCAACCAACCTGGTTAGCAAATACTAACTTACTAAATAAATTAATAGAACGTAAAAGGCACCTATGTCTTGTAACTATTTACACCTTGTTAGTATTCACCTTTAGAATACGGTTTACCTTTGAATTGTCGTCCGTCGTGTGTCTGACATGTATAACGCCGAAAATAAGGCTGCAAAAAACAACAATGCCGATTCACCATGTGTTTGAATGGCAAATAAGAGAATGCTTTTTTGCCATTCAAACACATGGATCAAATGTCAGAAATGGCTTTCCAGCAAACCATTTTTGACATTTGATCCTTTGAAGTTCTCCGTATTTCAGTAATACTGGTCACACAGCAGGACGATCGCACATACCATGTGTGACAAAATGAAGGTAAACCTTAGAATACACCTCTTTTTTGAGGATGGCTAGGCTTGTAAAGCCCGGAATTAATTTGTGAATACCCATCCAGTCAAATAATTCCTGTTTGAAGGAACATAATGTATCACATTACTTAATTTGCAATGGGAGTCTATTCCAGAAGTGGGGTAGCCACTAGCCACGTGTAAGTAACCTGTCTCTCCACCATCTTTTATTTATTTACCAATGAAGATTTAAATCTCTGGTTCTAGTATATTTTGGACTAGTTGATTTGTGGGGATACAAGAGATCCACAACTACTGGGTCCCTAATAGCATGGAAGGCAAGGTATATAGATCTCCCTTCAGAAGTCTAGAAGATATTGAATAAAGGGTCAGTGTTTCCAATCCTTTCTATTAACTTCGCATTTGAAGTCAGTGATCTTCTCAGTTAGGAACCTTTGTTTTATTTTTGTTGTTGTCTGATATTGTCTACTGAAGTACATCCCAAATGAGGGGATTGTATCCTCTAACTAGCCGAATCAATGATGAATACATTGGGCCAATGATGTCTTTGAATCTGGATGGCATTCCTTTGAGAGATAACAGCGCTAATTTGAAGGACTTTCTGAATCCTGTCAGTACATGACAAACAAAGGAGAGGGAATTATCACCCCATGTTCCAAAGTCTTTAAAAACATTCTCATCTTATAGTGGACTGCTGTCAATTTTCTATGGAGGGAAGAGGATCTGCTTACCAAATGTGACAGTTGTTGTTGTGTCTTTTGGCTTTTCCAGGTTAGGGATCGCCACAGTGGAACTCCGGTCCACTAATGATTGACAGTTGAATTTTACGTACCGAGTTGCCAGCCCTGACGCACAACCTTCAGCGAAGGTACGCCCATTCATGCATGTCTCCACGCAGAAGACGCTCTAGCTAAGAGTCGAACCAGACAGCGTCTTACTGTGAGGCGACAACGCTACCGCAGCACCACCCTATTGCACCTTTTAACATTTAATTTGAGCCCATTTTATGTATACTAGGTGTTTGAGAGTGTGAGTTTTTGCTGAAGGACTTGACAGACTCACAGCTTACAGTGGTCTGCAGACTTCATTAGCCAGAGGTCTTCATTCATGAAGATCAGAAAAGTAAAAGATGAACAAAAGATTTCTCAGCATGTAGCCCTGCAGGACACCATTACTTACATTCAAACTCTCTGATGATGTACCAGCTACCTGCATCATGTATCTGACTTATATCCAATTTGCGATTCATCTTATGGCTTGGCGCTCTATCTGTAATGCATTCAGTGTGCTAAATATGCCAGCATGGCGAACAATGTCAAATACCTTTGCCAGACCAAGGTGTGCAGTGAGGAAAGCATGACCACTATCAACAGCCTGTGTTACCCTTGTGAAGAAGTTAACGAAATTCATTGGACAGAAACTATGCTAGACAAAGCAAAACATCTGGGATCTAGCCTGATAAGATTTTTTTATAAGATAATTTATCAGGTCAGTTATAACATGTCCCATGTCTTTGCAAATACAACCTGTCTGGTTGATGGACTATAAATCCCTGGGTTGGTCTGGGGCACATCCTCCTGGAGTCTCATCACTACTGCTGTGTAGCAGACCACAGGGACAAAGCCAGTGACTAAACTCAAGTTAAATACTTTAAGGAGTAACATTGCCAGGGCTTTTTTAGTACTGTTTATTAAACAGTCAGTTACATTGTCAAGTCCTGAAGAAGTATTTTTAGTCTTGCCTACTGGATCAGAGTAGATGGTGTTATAAGTTTAGAACAATGTTGGGTGTTACCTTCTATGTTTCAAATGCAGCTAAAGAAGGATGTACAATTGCCCTTAGTTTTAGATGATAACCTAAGTTTGTGGGCTGTTTTAGTAGACCTAATAGTATTTTTTCAAAGTTTTATGCTTTTTTTCTGATGTTATCATAACAAGTTCAAAGGTTCATAAGTAAGTAATAGGCTAACTGCCCATGTGGGCCATTTTAAGCTTAGCCAAGTTCCCTTTTTTTTGCTTGAAATAACCTATCCCATTTTTTTATACAGTGGCTTTACTCATCCCATAGTTGATAATTATATATTACCTCTAATGAAAATAACTGAGATCAAACCATAGATAGTTTGAGGGTATCCATGCATGGGATAATGCATTTAGGAACTGCCTATGTAAATTTGTAGTACAGGGGGAAGTCTTAGGGCTCTCTTCTCACTAGGTTGAACAAAAATAGGGTCATGGTGAGTTTTCTTGCACATGCCAGGATCTCTGATATCTCAAGGGCCCTTAAGATGCTTCCACCTAACAAATATGGCTGTGATATGGTAGTGGTACTGGTCCACATAGGGGTGAACATCCTGAGTAGCAAAACCTTGATGGATATGCAGAGAGACATGTCAGAACATTCCATGCTTGTCACAAATACAGGGAACACACTGGAATCTTTCCTATAAGAATGAGTATGCCTGATAGCAGCGTCACGCACCGGTAAAGCACTTTTATTTGAAGAGCATTTCGGTGTACTGGATTTGAGCTAATTTAACTCTTAGTGATTCCTTGATGATGGTGTGCTAGACATTAAATGATTAGAACCCTGAATCTGAGATTAAAACCATCCTTCTCCATGAGTTCATATGCGTTTACTAGTCTAATAACCATAAGAGCCTTTTTAAGCCTAGTCATACATCCCAAGTCTCTGGAGATAAACCATTTACAGGCTGCCTGTGTCCATTAGAGACATAGGTGCAAACCAGGGATGACTTTCTCTTTCCCCATCCAATTGTCCAAGTTACACTTGAACCGGGTTAGGGAGGAACTCTGCTTTAAATAGATGGGGAGCCTGTTCCAGAGGAGGGGTAGTCTCTGGGATACATACCTGTCCATCGAACAGTTCCTATTTATATTACAGGCAGATTTAAGTCTTTAGAACAGGTAATTCTGGTGCTGTTTGTTTTGTAGATATGTAGGAGGTCCAGCAATGTGGGGTCTAAAAATGCCTTGCATGCCAGGCATAGATCTCATCTTAACAGCCTGTAGTAGAGAATACAGGGATAAGACTTGAGGTGGTCTGCACAGGACTTGTTATCTATGCCCTGTATTCTTTTAGTGAGGAACCCCTGTGGATGTTCAGGTTGTTGGATATACCTGGTTTGGTACATACCAAAGGGGGAATTGTACTCAATGATAGGTTTGATGAATGACGAATGCAATGGAGCAATGTCTTCCTTGGACATAGATGCCATAACTTTGTTTATAAGTTGCACAACATAGAATGATTTCCTCACTACTGAAGACATGCGATGGTGAAAGGCTAGATTACTATCTATGTGTGTCTCTAAGTCCCTGACTACTGGGTCAACTCTTAGGGGTGTGTGTTCTCAGTATGATAGCTGCCAGGGGTGGATGACTTCTCAATGATACTATTATGCATTTCATGGCATTTAGTTTTGGTCTATGGCTCTGACACAAGTTATTTGTGTCAGTGGAGGATTCTATGACTGCTGCTAATTTGCAATCAACTGCAAATTTAGTCAGCCAGAGGCCTGACACTGGCCTTGACTTCAGAAAAGTAAATGCCAAAACGGAGTGGTCCCAGGACCAATCCATGAAGGATTCTGCTTGTGATGGAACTCTTTGTAGAGATGTACTACACAATTCTAACTTCTTGGAACCTGTATGTAAGCCAGCTGTCTATCCACTGGGTGAGTTTGTCAACAATACCCAAGTAGGGAATTATGTCAAATGTCTTTGCCAGGTCAAGGTAGGCAGTATGAACCAATTTCACATTGCTTTGGTGACTTTCTCAGAAAAGTCAACCAGGATGAGTAGGCATGACCTGCCCTTGATGAAACCAAATTGGGTTTGCTATGTTATTATTGATCACTTCCATGATTATTCCTTCCATGGCTTTGCACGTGAGACTAGTAAGACATATGGGTCTGTAGTTTCCAGGGTTTGTAAATTGTCCACCTTTGTGCAGAGGGATGACTCTTGCTTTTCTCCATTCATGAGGTATGAAGACTGTTTTGAGGCTACAGTTAAATAATAATTCCAGAGGGTCCTGACAGGTCATGTTTCATGCTATTTAGAAGGCATCCTGTGATACTGGCTGGGCCCATTTATGCAGTGTTCTTGGCCTTATTGAGAGCATTAAAGACCTGCTGCCTAGTGTTAGTATGGGGAATTATATTTGATGGTATTTCCTGAGGGAAGGTTGAAGGAGAGAGAGGGGTAAAGTTGGACCAGAATTTATCAGCCAGGAGGTTTGCTATATCATCTGGCTCAGTATAGGTGACACCATTAACAATGAGCCCTGCAGACAATTGTTTCTTATCTTTGAGGTTGCGGAAATTGATAAAGAATGCTTTGTGATTTTTTTTGACCTGTGAGGCCAATTTTACCTCAAGTTTGGCTTTGGTAGACTTTATTTGTTCTCTGAATTGTTTGTTTAGTTTGATGAGAGTGGTTTTATCCTGATGGGTGCTGCACATTCTAATTTTTGCAACAATTTTATTTCTTCTGTTACACAGCGTACTGATGTTGTGATTCCACCAGGGTGGCTTATTTTTTGAGTTAGTTCTGTACTTCTTCCTGGTAGATACAGCTACCTCTATGCAGCGATTAATATGCTTTTAAAGGGTTTTTGTGAACAGTTCCATGTAGGCAGCAGTGTTCTCAAGGTTTATGGGGGCTTGAAATGTTGCCAGGCTATCACTCAATAGTAGGAAGTTGGCCTTAGAGTAGTTCTTGAACACTACAGGGTTTGCTGAGGTTCCAAGGTTTATTTTTACTTCAAAGGAGAGCATTTTCTGGTTTGACCCTACCAGGGAAGACATTACACCATGGGGTGTGCTGCACTCTCCCATATTAGTGAGGACCAGATCCAGTATGGTTGCACCCCGGTTGGTGTATTAACAATCTGGTCCAGGGAGTTTGTGTTTCCAAAATCCTGGAATCTCTGTACTTGTCCATTTGGTGTCTTATATGATTCCCATTCAGTAGTGGGTAATTAAAGTCACGCATGAATATGGCATTGGGTTGAATGGTGAGTGTTTCCCATAAGTTCAAATACACAATATGGGTTTCCTGGGTCATACAAGGGGACCTATAGTTTGCTAGGAAGTGCTATATGGGATTTTGCCTGTGGTGATTTGAATGTGGAATAGCTCAAGTGCATTGTCCTGTTTGACCAGCCCTGAGGTATGTTTATTTATTTTTGATGTAAATCAAGATACCTTCAGCCTTAGTCCCTGTCTGTGTAGTAGTTGGTCTAAATGTGTGGAAGGCATTATAACTTTGCACTGTTGATGAGCTTTCCGCAACTTTAAACCATGTCTCAATGAGAGCATAGATGTTAGTATTCACTAGAACAAAATGGCTTCTGGGAAGCAGATTTTTTTGTTTAGACTCCTGACATTGAGCAGTAACACCTTAAAATTTTTTGGTTTTGATTTGCTATGTCGAAGTACTTTCAGTTTGGTATTGCCTAAAAAAAGGGCACTATGGGGGAGAACAATGTTTTAGCTGGTATTCTAAAGCCTAGATGAGAGAGGTGCAGACCTTCCCTGGCAAAGCAGCATGGTCTGTTCACCATTTCCTTCCATTCTGACAAATATTGCACCTCCTTAGAATGACACCAGAAACTAAGCCAATTATTAAAGTCATTCGTGTTTTGTTTGTATTGTGGCATCATCCTTGGGGAAGGTAAAATGCTACTAAATGCTAGACTCATAACAGCCTGGGGCACACATCCAAGAGACGAATGATGTTTCTCTTCATATAGTCTAGGGAGGTATATCTCAGATCATTTATAACCACATAGACTATGAATGTGTCATACTGGTACCTGCGGTCCAATGACCTGAGTGCATGTGTAATGTGTTGGATCTTGGCCCTTGATAAGCAACTGACTGTAACTTTCTCCTTACTCAACCTCGTGAGAGGGACATCAATGTGTCTCACAATGTGTAGTGGCTTGCCTTATAGGTTTAGAAGTAGAGGCTCCATGAGATGTGGCTCTGTGTGTTTATGTGGGTGTTTGTTTTTCTAAGAGTGCATCTGGGGATACTGATGGTATTTACGTGTACGTCTTCTAGGAGGTCTTTGGGATTTGGGGAAGGTTACATTTAGGGGCCTCAACATATGTGCGTCTATGTGTCTGCTTTGAATTGTGTGTGATGGGTGCAGCATTTGTATTATTGGCAACTTTATTGACATTAGGAATGATTTTATGAGAGAGCTTTGCCTCCACTGACACTGTGTAAATACATCTCTCACATACCATATCAGTTTGAGAATTAACAGGTTGTTAGTAAACATGAGACAATTTCTACATTGTCTCTGGATGTCCATATTCACCAAGCTGGTAATGGAGATAGTGGGAAAGTTCATATCCATAGCAACAGACCCCTTTATACTTATTAGACAGATGGAGTAAGAATATAAAGTGATGTCAGGAGTATCTGGTTTGTAACTCTGGGGGCAATGCTTGTCACTACAACTTAGTTGTGCTGTGTGTAACTAGGTATTGGTGAAATTTTAATAGTGCTTTTACAGGAAAAATGTCAACTCAAGGAGTCTGCATCTATATAAGGTACTGCCAAACACTTGAGGGGAAATTAATAAGTAGGCCCTGATGATTTACAGATGAAGGACTTAGGCAGATATTCTAATGTTAGGTTAGACACCAAGAAATCAAGCAGTACTTACTGAAAAGAAAGAATTAGCTTATCAAAAATGAAGCTATAAGCAAAGTTCCTCATTAGCAGTCTTCAAGAAAAATCTGGATGAATGGATGGGAAATAGGAAATACACTCCAGGGATCACTTCTGTGGCTCTGCTTGAAAGGGGCACATGAAAATAACTTTCTTGAGTGGCGTAAGCCCGGGAACCTTGTTGGCCAGGCTTACTTAGGCCCTTGGGCTAATAGCCTAGTACCTACCTATGAACCTATGAAAAGAGGGGAGTCACCTGAATGGCTACTGCCTGGCTACTACTAGTGCAAATCTCACCACAGCTTCACACTCCTAGGTTACAATACTCCTTTGCTTCTTCTCTCACCAGAAACAAAACAGCATCACCAATTCCCAAGATAAGAAGCAGGCCACAAGCTCTTTGGTGATCCACAGTCTTGTCCCAGAAGATGCAAGGGACTGTAGGCTTGTTGTAGTCTTTTCCTGGTAGATACCTTGAATAGCAACCAGACTAATCAGAAAAGTGAAACAGAGACACTCACTAACCAATCAGAAACAGTCAGAAATCAATGCATTCTGATTCTTCTTCCACTAGGAGCAAAATATAAGCACAAGTTACAAGCTGACACGTATAAAACAGTTATTAGACTTTCCACTGATCATCAGTCTCCATGAAATAATGTTCCTATGTTCATTCTCTCACCAGGTGCAAAACAGAAGCACTAATTCCAAGATAATTAATGAGAGGCAAAATGTGGGCTCTCCAGTAATTGGTAGTCTCGGAGTAGATGTTGTAAATTTTAAAGGTAAAATGGAAAAAAATGATTTAATATCCTAAAAGCTACACTCTGCACTACGTAGAGGAGAGACAATAATTTTAAAGAGCAATATAGATCAGATGGGAGTGGGCACTTTGTATTCTGGCTCTATGGAATACAGTGGGATGGCCAACACATTTAAGTAGCTGAAGATGAGTGATTTCACAAAATGATAATTTTTTGCTTACTCATAACACCCAATGAAAGAGGAGAGGGAAGGAGATGTTAATTGAAGATTTGTTTAGGCATTCTAGTATCCCACAGTCCTCCTTTCTGGTTATTCACACCATTCTTTTTTTTAGATCACACAATATGTTTACTCCAATGTTCATCGTCTCTTTTGTCATAAGTACATTCTCTCTGCCAGTAATATACACATTCCATGGTTACACATTTCACAGAATCACTACTTGTCATTTCTTTGAACATGAACTCAACCTCACTTGCTGTATTTCTAACAGTTCATCAACTTTGCCAAGACATTTCTGTTAAATGTCACAATATTTTGTTGACAAATGCTACTGTGGAGCTTGTTGTTGTCATTGTCTTACCACAATTATACTTCTCATCTGACTCCTTTGACTAAGTCAGTTATGACGATGTAGCAGAAAAAACAAAGCAAACATTACCCTCGCTATTAGTACCCACTTGTGACATCTTTTCTTGATATGGAGTGCATTCACTGACAGATTCTGTGTCCGTTTGTCTAGCCAGTGTGCACTCGGGTTTCTTCCCCTCTCTGGCACTTATTTGAAGGATGTCTAATTTTTTCTCCAGCTAGTTTATGTAGTACTTTGTCAAATGTGTTGTTCAAATGAATTGGGATATGAAGAGCAAAATGAACTGGCATCAAATAATGCATTTGTAACACATGAACAAAAGTAATGTTTGAGAAAACCTTCAGGTAAAACTTAAGCTGAACACAGAATACGTACACCACTTCTCTCTAATGTTTTTTTTGAGCCACTCATTCTCACTCATTCATAACCTCTATCAACCAAGAAACCATGCAGCTTTCACTCCCATGCTTAGCGTACTTTAAATAATTAATTATGATCTCCTTTGGAAATGATGCCATTACCGTCTTAATGGTTTCATCATTTTCTGAATTGACACCACACTAATTGAAGAATGTTTTCATAGATATGTTTTGTTCTTAAGATGTAGTCGTATGTTCCCTCCTAACTTAACATCCTCCCACAGTTTATTAGTTTAATGAAGACTGCCACAGATTTTACATTTAGTACACCAATGATTCTGTAATTAATCTTATCTCCCCTCCCCATTGCATCTCCTAGATTTTGTCTTAGGGGCCGATTCAAAATCATTTTATTCTATGAAAGGAGTAGATTTAACATCCGTTTCTAGAGCAGTGGTCCATATTTGTTTGTAGCACAGAAGAAAATGCCTGATATATAGTGGCAGGCATTATACATGGTTGTATAGCCTATGGTACAGCCAAAAAGACCCAAGTAAAATACTTAGGCACCATGTACCAGTGAACTGACACTTTATTAATCAAAAAAAAAAAGCAAATGCATTTTTGCTAATGCTTCATCAGGCTAAACAGTATTTCTGGTGAAACAACCTTTTATAGCAGTATCAGTAAAGACTGATGATGCCACAAATAGCAATTAATCAATTAATACATACTGTATGAGTACAATCAATCAATCAATCAATCAATCAATCAATAAATAAATAAATAAATACATACATACATACATACATACATACTATTTCAGTCTTCTACTTTTTAAAATCACCTTGAGGGAAGCTACATCATTCAAACTAGGAAATGCTTTAGCTTCTAGCTGTAGAATCCAGTATAACTGGATAATTTCTGATTAATTCTTAAAATCACTATCACATGGATTAGATTTAATAAAAGTTAAAACTTGAAATATAAAATGATGTTGTTCATCACTCTCTAAAATATGTTTAGCAAGGACATTCCTGGATCTAATATTATTTGTATCCGAAATATGTTCACATTTATGTTCTTTTATCATACACTTAGTCTTAACTATGTAAAAAGCCTGACGTGCCTAACATCTGGCTAAATATATGATCCCTATTATTGCAATGTGCATAATCTATGAAGTTATATTTCTTGCCCATTGATTGATGGCAGTATTCACTGATCTTACTAATGAATTTACAGAATTTGCAGTTGAAACAGAAAAAAGTACCATAAATATTAAACTTTTTTTGTTTTCTTAAATGTAAAGTCATTATAGCACAGTAACCTCTTCAAGTGATTCTTATTCTTGTAACAAAACCCAGGCCTGTCCTAACAATGTTCTTAAGCTTTTCATCAACAGTCAAAATGTTACAATTCATGTGTATAATGTTGCACAGAGCCTTGGCATCTCTAGAACATGCCAAGTAAATATTTATTACCTTTAAAGGTATTCATGATGTTATTTCCCCATGGATGGGTGCAGAATTAAAAAAAGGGGCATGCTGTAGTAGTTCTGCTACCTACATTAATCTTCTTATTGTAATCAATCTCTTTTGGTTGATACCTTTTTTCAAGAAATTCACAGGAGAGATTGTGAAATGCATCGTGTAAAGCTTCATCACAGGAAGTAAGCTTAGAGGCACATATGATATTACAGAAAAAAATTATATGGATGTATGCTGCATCTATGTAAATATGTATTATGTTTACAAGCTTTCTTATAAACACATTTCTGGCACCCCTGGTCCTGTTTTAGTAATTCTAACATCCAAGTAATTGATGACTGAAGCTGAATATTTACAATCAAATATAGGAAAACCATTGGTAGATTGCATATATTCCTGTAATAGGTTTAAAGTAGTCACATCCCCATGCCAAATCAAGAATATATCATCCACAAAATGTACATGAAAAGAAACATTGTAGACAAATAAGGGACAACCCAAAAGATGTTCATTCTCCCATGCTGCCTGCACAAGGTTAGCATAAGACTTGTGCCATTGTTAGACCTTTTCTCTGAGTATAATATCTATCATTATATGTGACAACATTATTTTCGAGTACCAGCTCCAAGTAGTTAAAAGACTGATGGTACAGATATCCACATCATCGTGGCTGGATAAATGAGGCCTAATTAGAGCTACATCTATGTTCATAGGTTCATAGGTAGGTACTAGGCTATCGGCCCAAGGGCCTAAGTAAGCCTAGCCAATAAGGTTCCCTGGCTTACGCCAGCCAAGAAAGTTAATTTCCTGTGCACGTCGAGCAGAGCCACATAAGTGATCCCAGGGGTGTATTTCCTGTTTCCCATCCACTCATCAAGATTTTTCTTGAAGAGTGCTAATGAGGAACTTTGCTTGACATAGATGGGTAACTTGTTCCAGAGTATAGGAAGTCTCTGGGACAGGAATCTATCCCTCCAGCATGTCCTGTTTATTGTGGTGACAAGGTTTAGGTCGCTACAGCATGTAGCTCAGAGGGATTGGGATTTCTTTAGGTGTAGCATGTCCAACAGCTCTGGGTTTAACATAGCTTTATATGTTAGGCAGAGATCTCCTCGGAGTTGGCGATATGCTACAGCGTAAAGCTGGAATTTTACGAGACGGTCAGTGTAGGGCATCTGTTTGAGGCCAGTAATCCTCTTTGTGAGGTACTTTTGTGGCCTTTCCAGCTGCTGCAGATGTCTTGTGAGATACATTCCAAAAGGTGCGTTGTACTCTATAATGGGTCTAATGAGTGCAGAGTAGAGGGGAACAATGACCTCTTTTTTGCTGGATGAGAACCCTTTTGTGATGAGGTGTGCCACATAGAAGGATTTCCTGACTACTGTGGCGATGTGATTATCAAAGGAGAGACTACTGTCCACCTGGGTCCCAAGGTCTCTTATCACACATTCAGCATTAAGTAGACTGCCGTTTATGTGGTAGTTCATGGGTACAGAGTTTTTACCAAATGGGATGACAATGCACTTTTTGGCACTGAGCTTGAGGCCATGCCTCTGACAGCAGGCATCTGTCTCAGTGAGGCTGTTCTGAAGGATGTCCACATCATCTGGGGACTCGACTATGGCTCCTTGTTTGCAGTCATCTGTGAACTTTATTAGCCAGAGGCCTTCTGTGTTAGCCTGTGCTTCAGAGAAGTAGATACCAAACAGGAGAGGTCCCAGGACTGAACCCTGTGGTACTCCACTTGTCACTGGTTTGAAGTCAGATTTGGAGTCTGCAACTTTTACAGTGTGGGTTCTGTCAGTGAGCCAGTTGGCAACCCATCTTGTGATGTGTGGATTTACACCTAGTTAAGTGAGTTTAGCTATAATTCCAGAATGGGGGATGGTGTTGAAAACCTTGGTGAGGTCAAGATAGGCTGTGTGAACCCCCTAACCTTCGTCTATGGCTTTGATAACTGCCTCAAAGAAGTCAATCAGCTTCAGAAGGCAAGATCTGCCTTTCACAAACCCAAACAGGGTGGGGTCCAGAGTTTGGAGGTTACCAATGTCTTTGTTTATGAGTTCCATGATGATACATTCCATGGCCTTGCAGACCAGGCTCATCAGGCTAGTAGGGCAATAGATCCCAGGATCAGTGGTGGCTCCCCCTTTGTGGAGTGGGATAACTGTTGCTGTGCGCCATTCGGTGAGCACAAAGCCTAACATGAGACTATGACTGAACATGGTGCTTACGTGGGGAGCCAGTTCGTTCTGAAGTTCATGTAAAACACAGCCTGGCATGTTGTCTGGTCCCATGGATGCTCTGTTTTTGGTTTTTAAGAGCGCAGCTTTTACCTGCATATATGTGATTACAGGGACTCTGCATTCTTCCTGTATAGATATGGGCCCTTTGGGGGGGGTGAGAGGGGGTAAAGTTAGCAATGAAACTATCTGCCAGGATGTTGGTAATATCAGTTGGTTCTGTAATTTTCATGCCGTTGTGTTTTAACTCAGAGCAGATCTGGGTGTTGCCATTGAGATTCTTGACATAGCTATAGAATGCTTTGTGGTTGCCCTTAGAATCAATGGCGATTTCGTCATTCAGAAATACAGTGAAGAGTGAAATAACATCAAATGTTACAAATAAAAATAAGTCCCTAGTATTCATACTGTGCGATTTATAAAGACATCCCAAAAAAAGGGTTTACTATCAGCTAGATAAACCTAAAAGTAAGAAACATTATAATTTAAGTATAGATGAATTGTCAACTTTACACAATTTACAAGATAATGCCAATAGTGTCATTAAACAAGCTGATAAAGGAGTGGGACTAGTCTTTTTTGATAAAAGTTTCTGTATTAATCAGATGGACGATATGTTGTGTGATATAAATGTTTATGAAATAACAGAGAAACATCAGTTGTATAAAGCAGTCCAGAATTTAAAAGCTGCTGTTTATGATTTACATATGAATGGCATTCTTAAGCCTGCATTAGTTGATTATTTTTATGTTAGCAAACTTGTAATACCTACTATCTAAGAGTTATGTAAAATACACAAAGACAAGGATAAGCTACTACTGAGACCTACTGTCTCAGGTCATGGTTGGGTTACAGAACCTGTATCTATTTACTTGGAAAAAGTACTTAAAAAGTTTGTACTAAGGAATGACACAGTTCTAGTTTGTGAGATGTCCTTTAAGATTCGTGTGTCATTGTGCATTTAAGATTCCGTGTACTATAACAATTTTATGATATTGCTAATATGCATATCTCCCATGATGCCTTGGTCAAGGGAAGATTGAATGTTTTTAAACAGATGTTACTCTGCTTTGCCATAGTGTCTGTGGTTGGCTGCTCTAAACATAGGTTCATAGGTTGGTACTAGGCTATCAGCCCTAGGGCCTATACAAGCCTAGCCATAGCAATTCCCTGGCTATTTCTTCCCACACTATTTTTTTCCCTGGACCCCTGTCTAGCAGGGTGACTGATGTGATCCCCGGGGTGAATTTCCTTTCTCCCATCCAATCGTCAAGGTTCCTTTTGAAGAGGGCCAAAGAGGCACTCTGCATGACATGTATGGGCAATCTATTCCAGAGTCTGGGGAGTCTCTGGGTCAGTAACCTATCCTTCCAGCATGTTTTGTTTATTGTGATGACAAGGTTTAGATCCCTGGAGCGTGTGGCTCTGAGGGATTGGGATTTCTTTAAGTGTAGCATGTCCAACAGCTCTGGGTTTGACATGGCCTTGTATGTTAAGCAGAGATTGCCTCTGAGCAGACAATATGCGACAGAGTATAGCTGGAGTTTTTTAAGGTGGTCAGCATAGGGCATCTGCTTTAGGCCTCTGATTCTTTTAGTGAGGTAGTTCTGCGGCCTTTCCAGTTGTTGCAGATGTCTTGAGAGGTACATACCAAATGGGGCATTATATTCTATAATGGGTCTAATGTGGGATGAGTACAGTGGGACAATGACCTCCTTTTTTCTGGATGAAAAGCCCTTAGTGATGACGTGTGCCACATAGAAGGATTTCCTGACTGTTGTGGCAATGTGGTTATCGAAGGTGAGACCACTGTCCACCTGTGTCCCTAAGTCTCTTATCACACTTTCGGTGTTTAGTGTACTGCCACCTATATGGTAATTCACGGGTACATGTTTTTTGCCAAAGGGGATAACTATACATTTCTTGGCATTGAGCTTGAGCCCATGGCTCTGGCACCAAGCATCTGTTTCTGTAAGGCCCTTTTGTAAAGTATCCATATCATTTGGGGATTCAATAATGGCTCCCAGTTTGCAGTCATCTGCGAACTTTGTTAGCCAGAGTCACTTAGTGTTGGCCTGTACTTCAGAGAAGTAGATGCCAAACAAGAGCGGTCCCAGGACTGAACTCTGAGGTACTCCACTTACCACTTGTCTGGAGCTGGATTTGGAGTCAGCTACTTTTACAGTGTGGGTTCTATCAGTAAAACAATTAGCAACCCATTGGGTGACGTAGGGATTAATGCCCAGCTTAGTAAGTTTTTCTATGATTCCAGAGTGGGGGATGGTGTCAAAGGCCTTGGCAAGGTCTAGATAGGCTATGTGGACCACCTTACCCTTGTCCATGGCTCTGGAGATTGATTTGAAGAAGTCAATCAGGTTCAGGAGACAAGATCGGCCCTTCACGGACCCAAACTGTGTGGGGTCCAGTGTTTGAAGGTTGCCAATGTCTTTGTTTATAAGTTCCATGCTAATACCCTCCATGGCCTTGCAGATAAGACTCATCAGACTGATGGGACGGTAGATTCCAGGATCCAAGGTGGATCCCTTGTGGAGTGGGATAACTGCAGCTCTGCGCCACTCAGTGGGCACGAAACCTGAGGTGAGGCTATGATTAAACATGACACTTAGGTGAGGTGCCAGTTCATATTGTAGTGCATGTAGTACACAGCCCAGGATGTTATCTGGTCCCATGGATGGTGTATTCTTAGCTTTGGAGAGTGCGTTTTTTACCTGTGTGGCCGTTATTACCAGAATTTGGCAATCTTCCGGTATTGAGATGGGCCATTTAGGGGGTGAGAGAGGGGTGAAGTTGGCACTGAATCGATCTGCCAGGATATTGGCAATATCATTGGGATCAGTATATTTAATGCCATTCTGTTTTAGCTCAGAGCAGATCTGAGCATTGCCATTTAGATTCTTGACATAGTTATAGAATGCCTTGTGGTTGTCTTTGGAATCTTTGGCAATTTTATTTTTGTAACTAACTTTGGAGGATTTTATGAGGGATCTCAGTTTCTTACTGAGGCTGGTAAGGGAGTTTTTTGCATCCTGGGATTTTCCTCTTTTCTGCAACAGTTTCTTCCTTTTGTTGTAAAGTTTGTTTATGGCAGGGGACCACCAGATTGGCTTCCTTTTTTTAGATGAGAGCATCTTGGTTCTATTTGGGATGGCACTATTCATGCATGAGTGGATGTGCTCGTACAGTGCCTGAGTGTAGGATTCAGCAGTTGAACTTTCAGTTCCCGTCTGCATGGGTGTCATGAAGTTTGCCACTTCTGACTTGAGTAGCATGAAGTTGGCTTTGGAGAAGTTTTTTATGGAGGTTTCCTTATTGGGGGCTAGGGGTGGGATGTGGATGTTAAGGGTGATTAGCTTATGGTCAGACCTGACTAACGCAGGGGTGGCCATAGGTGTGGAGCATCGATTTCCCATGTTGGTAATGACACAGGTCTAGGATATTGGAGCCCCTGGTGGGACTATGGATTAGTTGATCCAGGGTGTTGGAATTTATGAATTCCAAGAACCTTTGGGCGAAGGTGTTGGTACATGAGTAGTTTTCCCAGTTAATGGCAGGGTAGTTGAAATCACCCAGTATGAGGGTGTTTGGTTGTATCTTAATATTTTCCAGTATGTTTAGAAAGGTGTAGTGAGAATTTTGCTAGGGGAACGTTTTTCTTTTTAATTTGAGCCTTACTCAGTGTCCCACATTGAGTAAAAATAGGTGTTAGTCTGTTATTAAAAGTCTGGTTCTTCAGAACATAGCTACAATCTCTAGTTAAGTTAAACCGATGAGTCTGCTAAGAGTGAATCTGTTTACAGTTAATAGACTCTGTGTCCTTGCCCTAAGTTCATTAATAAAGTCTTATCTGTCATTGTACATTGAACACATTTATATCATTAATTGTGACATGTATTCTTCTCAGAATGCCTTGATGAAGGGTGTGTTCAAATGTTTTTACACAAAAGCTACAACCAAGCTTATTGAGCATTTTTCTCTATGTGATTATTGTAGATACATGATTGCTATAACAAATCCTGAAAATAAAGAAGCCTGCAGCATATATAAGTTTCATTTATGAAAAATAGACAAGCTCTATAATTTTTGCAAAAAATGAAGTAAAGTGTGAGCAAGGAAAACAGAAGATAACAAAAGTTAAGCTTAGATGTTCCTATATTAAACACAACATATGTAAGTATCACAGAATTTCCAAACTTTTTGTAATTTACTAGAAATATAAATAAAAGTATATAGGACAAGTAGTCACACAATATGTTGCTGTGAGCCTATATATTGCATTCAGGACCACACCGGTCAAGAATGTTGGTGAATGATCACCCATACACACACACACACGCACACACACACACACACACACACACACACACACACACACACACACACACACACACACACACACAATAATCACTCATGCAATAAATATAGAGATTGTCAATAAAAAGTAAGTAAAACCATCACAATAAACAATTTTTCAAATGGTCAAGGTTCATCTTCATTCTCATATGAATGGCAGCCTCTCACATCCCTGCTATTCATGAATACTAACTCTCAGATTTCATAAACACAAAGATAGAGAAGCAGTTCCAGGAATGTAATACTAACCATTTACATCCTCTTTGTGCTTTTGTAATTTAGGTAATCAAGCTAACACTGAATTAATAATTGGTGATTAGGACTTGTATTTGTTGTCAGCACTCAGCAAGAAAAGTATTCAATAGGATGGAATTGATGAGCTACCAACTGCAAATTGCATCTGCAATCTGGTATTCTGTTTCTGAAGCAACAGTAGTTCAGAATTACATCTTTAAACTCCCATTCCTTTACTAGAACTTTGGGTTTTACTTCTCTTGGCAAGCTTCTCTGCACCACAGTTCTTAAATTCCAAGTTTAAAATTCATACAAAAACTACATACAGCCTATAAAACATTGTTTCTTTTCCCATTCCTATAAAATGCCTTTAATGAAGGACCAGTCTGATTTATCTGTACACCAAATAAGTGAGTTGCTCTTGCCTATTCCATATCTAGTGTGTATATAATTAGGAGATTCCTGAAAACATGAGAAGGTATATCTTTTCATCTGTTTTAAGAACATGCTACCTTTGTCTATTTTCAATTAGTAACAAAAACAGGAGGGGTGTACAACAAGTACCAGAGTCCCAGATGCTTGAAGAGCACTGTCTGAAAGCCAGGAACCTGGGCTTCTTGTAGCTTGCATATGCTATTGCTACCACTCATACACAGCTATACATTCTGGTAGGATGTGGCAGCCATGCAGAGAGAGAGAAAGAGAGTTCAGCGGCTGCACCTTGCCCCGGTATAGTAGCTAAGCTCAAGCAACGTACGTGTGGCAGCTGTAGTGAGGGAGTTGGAAGGGGCAACAGTGCAGGTTAGTGTTTCTGGCAGTGATTGGGAGGGGATTTAGATTTATAGACTGTGAGGTTTGGGGTTAGGGAGTGGTAGAGAAATTTAAGGTTGGGGAGAAACTGAGGGACTTTAGGACTAGGGAACAGAGTTTTAGATATAGGGTGAAAAATTAATGTTATGGTGTTAAATACTATGCTGTTACTGTGCTGCTTACTATGATGGCTCGGAAGTCTTCTTAAGACACTCAGTCTTGCTGGCTGGGTTTTGCTGAAATCAAAGTCTGGTTATAGTTGCATTCACAGTCTTTTACATACAGAAACTTGCAGAATATACACTGATGAGAGAATATACTTTGTAGCACCAAACTCAGAGCAGTAACAAATAACTTTTTATATCAAACCAAACGGACTAATGCTGCAGCTTCAGGTACTGTTCTATTTTACTTCTTGAACATGGATGATGTGAGAGATATAACATTTACATTGGAACAAATGTGTCCCTACCAATACCCCTAACATAACTGAATTAATACAGATCTTATATACTGTTCTAGTCACGCACAACCATATAGATTTCCTCTTGGTATTCTATTTTGGAGAATTGCTCATCCTGTTGCAGGTGCTGACTTGATGGTATTATTTTTAAGCTTTCTTGCTTAACAATGTCACATTTCTCTTTGGTATTCTATTTTGATCTTTGTATGAGAACAACTGTTTTTGTGCAAATGCTGACTTCAAACTTTCTTACTTAACAATGTCATATGATGCAGATTGTTTTCCTGTTGTCCATCCTTTAAGAAACCTGATTAGCTTTTTTCTGACAATGTGTAAACATACATCCTGTTTTTACATTTTTGCTCTTACTGACAATATAATGCATACATAAGAGGTCAGCTTTTACATTTTTGCTGATTTTGTATGAAAACATGTCCATTAAGCAAGTTCCTTATTTTTCCAGTCACAGTCATTTAGTATGGATGCTGATCACATATTACTAAACTCTATTTCTACATTTAAGCAAGCTTTATTTTATACCTTATTTATGTTACACATTTGTAACAGAATTACTTTCAACCTTAATATTTTGTTGAGCATAGTCTTACAAAGGGAGCAGGAGATGAGTTTACAGTTAGGTGTAGCTGGGCAGTTTTAGGTTTAGGGAGCAGAAGGGGAGTTTAGTGTTGGGGAATAGGAGTGGAGTTTTAAGTTTAGACAGTGATCAGGTACTTTTATTTTAGGGAGGGGGAATGGAGTTTTAGGTTTCAGGAATGCTTGGGAACTTCAAGGTTAGGGATCAGGCAGGAGGTGAGTGCTATAGTTAGGGTTTGGACTAAGTGGGAGAGCTAGGTTTAGAGTCAGGGCTCTGGTAGAAGTATGTAGTTCAGTAGGGTTGGGTGGTGGGAGGGATCAGTAATTAAGTAGGACTGGGCTAGTGGGAGTTAGGGTATTTGTCATTTAGAGCAAGTGGCATGAGCATGTGTGTCATGAGCTAATAGCATGTAAGTACTCGCATTAGATCCAACATGACACATGCATTTTTAAATCATATACAACCTATCATACATAACATCAACTGTTTTATAAAATAACTATCTCTAACTAAACTCATAACAAAGAAACAAATTAAACTTACAGTTCATTAGATGTAAACTTTAGAACAGGTTATCATCTAGAAAGACTACCAATTTTATAATTTTATTTTGTTTTATTTTGTTTGATAACCCGGTGTGTGGTCTGGTACAGGACCCATTCCAGCTACCATCATAGCCATAGGGCAAAGACAATGATAGCATAACAATAAACATCAAAGCAGTTAACAAATGAAATGCAGAAACTGGCCTAAGTAGAAACATATATAGTCATTTAACAAATCTAATGCATAAATGGGCTAAGAGAAACTTCCTGCAATATTACAATATAACAGATATATATATATATACTTACAGTATAAACAGAAGCTGCTAAAATACATACAAATGTATAACACTGTTTAAGACCTCACAGCATGGTATAAACATAAAAAAACAAGGAAAAACATAAAAACACAGAAATGTAAAAGTAAAAGAAATGCAAGTGGGGAATGATTAGCAGAGGAACTACTCCTGAGATTGATGTGCTTTCTGTTTGTGCTTAAAGTAAGAGATCACTTGTTCTCTGCAGTAGGAGCAAGCTTGTAGAAAGATTTTTTGAAAGAAACAAGGAACAAAGTGGGTCTGATTAATTCGGTGCATCCACTAACTCTAAGAGCAAAGGCTAATTCAGGCAAGAGGAGAGTAGAAACCCTCCTTAAGTATTTTAAAGGTAAAAGAGTTTAAGAAGAAGAAGTTTGATCAGAATGGAATATATTACCATTTGGATCTACCTCTAATGATTGACTGTCTCACAGCCCACTTTCAAATAACTGAGAGGAAAAGAAAGAAAACACAGAAACCCAAATGGCAGCTTTTTATGAGGGTAAGTAAACACTTGGTTGACTATTAATGAATCTAATGCTGTGGTAAGTATAGCCCACCTAGATGGGGGACTATGCCCCCCACACACCCCAGTGTGGAGGCATGTGCCCCCACACACCACTAACTAAATATACCAACTCTGGAATCGCACTACAGTGGAGAACAGGCATGTTGGCCAAGTGTTTACATACCCCCGTAAAAAGCTGCCGCTCTGGTTTCTGCATTTTCGTTCTTTTTGTCTTGGTTATTTGAAATTCGGCTATGTGACAGTCTATCATTAGAAGAAGACCCATCATTTTACATGACAAATGATTTTTCACTGATGTTAGGGGGCAGGGTTAATGTTATCTCCACAAGATTAAGAAATTATGTCTTTATTATACACGGCTCATCACATGGAGAATTTTGTATGACAAATGGGGAGCAAAGAGGCAATTAAGCTGAAGGGCTGCTGCTCTAAACCTGGTCTTTATTCAGAGTATTAAATATAATGACTGTATCTGAACACCATACTTAACTAGTTAGCTCATTTATGGTGATGTAATCAATCTTATGAACTTTTATTACTTCACAGCAGGTAAATATATCAGACAAGATGCTATTTGTCTTCAAAAAAAGTAGAAGTTGATTAAGGCAGTACAAACATGCCTAAATTCCACAGCAGCAGTATGAAGGGGCATATTGCATAACCAGTATTAAAACCCCTCTGCTTGAGTCTAGCAGGATTTGCCTTTGTAAAGTTTGTATACTATATGTACGCTCTTACAGTAAATGAGCAAATGGTTGTTCTGACAGAACATGGCATGCAGTCATAAGATGTTACAGTCACCCATACTAACACCACAGTAATCAAGAATGGTGCAGCCTTGAGGTAATACTAATTTGGGAACATGTTACTTTGTCGAATATAGTTTCAGCAAACAAGTACTGTTTGGTAAAGTTACTTTCACCAACAGTGGATTTTGCC